>NC_092523.1:77159696-77462727 GCF_037038585.1 Patagioenas fasciata | reverse complement strand
AAACACAGAACCTAAATAATCCCTATAATATGAATCATCTTCTATGATTTTTCCTTTTATCTTCTGGCATTAGAGCTACAAAACCCTCAGGAATCCAAGTGAACAGAGCTATCTCTAGCTGAAATCTTCCCTTGGTGAACAGAATTCTGGCAAGGCTCCAGCTGTTCTCCAAAGTAATCCATGACTTAACATTTATTTTATATATTTTGCCTAGGATGGAAGGCCAAACAATGATTGTTAAACACATTCCATAGACTAATACTAATTTGGGGAAAAGTTAACCCTTGATGTATAGTTATAAAAGTTGCAAATAGGCCTGAAAAAAATCTAAATGCACCCTCTCGCAACTCAAGTTTTCCTTTACTCCCCCTTCATGGTATAAAAGTATTAGTTTATTCATTCTTGTCCTACCTCCTTTTTCCCCACCTTGACTCAATTATTGTCATTCTATGCAATTAAAAAGTGTTGACAGTAGAAGGGACCGGGGGACTTCTTAGAAGGGCACTCATACACGGTATTTATGAAAGGCATATTCAGACACACTACATGCTCACACATGTACACATATAGACACTTAAGACAGTTATTACCAGTAGCTGCTGTGGGCAGAAAATATTTGGAGAGTACAACAGGTAAAACTGGTATTCTGAGCATTTACTTGGGCACTTCTGTGTTAGCAAATGGAAAAAATCCAAAAGTGAAATTTTCATCATCTTATTTGGTACTCATGGGCATCTATAGATGTCCCAGTACCTTTGCCTGCCACTAATTCTGTTACAACATTTAACATTCACCTCTCATTTGTTCAAATAAATATTTCATGCACCCTCAAGTTTTTTTGTTTCTCACCACAGAAGACCAGTTTGCTTCTCTTCCCCCCATAACTTTAATTCTGGTTAATATTAGCCTGCTCTCGACAATTCCCTCATTGTCTCCCTGGCACACATAGGAGTACCACTTTTACTACTTACTAATGTCAGTTGCTGCTTATGTTAGTGTCCAGCAACTCCATCAAAGGGTTTGTGCTGGGTAACATACATCTGGATCATTGACACAGCTGGAGTAAACAGTTGTACAGACCCTGCTACCCAAGCCAGCTTTAGTACCTCTGAGAGACACTTCTAAGTGTGGGAGAATATTTATTTACACAAGGGAAAGGACCAATCTGAATAGGAAACCTTCCTATGAATGTACACGGAGGCTGGTGATATTTCTAGCACATGTCCAGGGTACTGAGTTCTCCTAAAAAAAAAAGCATCACTACAGTTACTGTTATTAAGCCCTAACCAAAAAAAAAAACCCAAACCAAACCAAAACCAAACAAAACAAAAACCCACCACAAACCCTCCAATAAATTGTCTTTTCACATTCGTATTTGGCGTGACATTGATGAGTGCTGCTTGATTATATATGTAAATAAAGTAGCGGCCATCACCTTTCTATGATGATGTTGCTCTGAGTTAATGATGAAGTGGGACATGGGGAGGATGTGTGATATGTCGGTGTTAATGAAGATTTATTCAGTAGTGACATTTGATCAAATCTACTTGGCAAAGTCTTAGGTTTCATTAGTTAAAGACATAAAGCAGTCTGTCTGATTAAAGGGAGAAAAAGCAGTGGGGAGCTCACATAAATTACTACAGCTCAATTAGGTGCAGACAGTTTAGTGAGTGTTTATTACCAGTAGAAAGGAAGATTTTCCAATTAGATTAAAAGGTTTTGAAAACAACCCTTATAGTGCACAGTGATTTAGACCCATTGCTGGAATAATACATTGTGAGAAGCTGCATTGATTAAAAGTAAGCTGGTAAGTTATCTGCATTGCTTCATTGTTTATCAATGGTGCCCCTGCTGCCTAGGTACAATTTACCTCACAAGATCAATGTCTGGACCTGGCTAATTCTCTCCTTGCCCTGAAGATTTATATGGATGCAAAGGGCATCTATATCATAGCCGAAAATACCAACGAGATTTCTTTGGGATAATCATCAAGCAAGTGAAGTTGTATCAATCACCAGAAGTGTATCCTGGCCATGCTGTGCCCTTCAGGCTGGCATCCCTGCTGCAAAGCTAGGTTCAAAGAAAAGACATTTTAATCAGAAAAGAAGTTGATTCCAGTGAGGTTCCACAGTCTCATTGTGAAAACTGAAAAGGCATTAAAACAACAGCGGACGTATACAGAGCGCTCAGGCAGTGGTCAGCCGGGGCTTCTGACAACTGATTGAAGGTGCTCGGTGTACAGTGCAAGCCCGTGATTCATGAATCCCAGCATCTGACAGCACAGAATGTGACTTCCAGCAGTGCTGAGCTAGCTGGAGTCCAAGTCTGCTTTGCCAAAGGATTTTTGGATACGGGCTGCAAAAGGTAGGGGGTCATTGTCCATGGCTGTGAATGACTGATTGTTTCCCATGTGGAATGGCATGGGGAAGGCAGGGGGAACAGGAGCAAAGGAAAATAAAATGAATGATATTTCAATTCCTTATACTCCTACTGTGCCCTTCAGATCACACGGATGCCTGCAGCTGCTTCTAATCCCTCTCTCCCAGAATTGTTTATTGTGAAGACTGGAGGAACTGAAACCAACAAATGGAGAAATAAATAATTCTAATTTTACATGTTTGGTTTAATAATGACATGCACAGTTCCACACCGAAGCCTTGCTTTTACTTTGTCTGTAAATAGGACTCAAAAGAATCCAAATGTTACGATATTGAACTTACATATCTTTATTTATTTTCCCTGCAACACTTGCACATGCAGCATTTCTTCTCTGCTAATGCAGGTCCCCAAAGTCTAAGTTTAAATCAATGCCATCAGAGATGCTGATGCTGTTCTGACGGACTGCCGTGAAAGCAGAATTGTGCCCTTCCTTTTGGCTCTAACGATCAGTCCTTTGGGCTTCAAAAAAGTGTGTGCATAGGGGTAGTGATAAAGGGCAAGGAGCTATGGCACAGCATCTTCCACAGGAAAAAAAACAACTGGGTATGCAGGGGTAACTGTTCTTTGTCACACTAACTACAGCAATGCCCCAATACATGGAACATGTTTCCCAAACACAGAGAAAAGTACATTCTCCCGCAAAAGGCTTCCTCACATTCACAGACCGAATGGGCAGTTCCTCTTTATAAACATTTTGATGTATACAAACCCATTATTTAAAAGCACATATGTAAGCACAGACTGTCGCACAAACAGCACACGGCAAATTGTTAGTTGCTTTATAAAATATGATTAATCGAAAATGCAATAGTGTGGTACGAGTCATCTGAATAATCACATTGTTTTACACGCATGTGCTCACTGCAAGCTTCTAAATTACACATGTGAGCCCTGAAAGTCTTAGTTCTTACCTCATAATGAGTTCACATAGTCCATATTCAGAGTGCTTTGTCCTATACAGTCAAGCCATGAAGCTTTCCCTGGGGCTTCTTCTCTACATTTCAGCAGACACCACTGCCCTAACCATAACTACACTTCACCAAAACAACCAACAATCATTTTGCAACAAAAGAAGGCACATTCAAACCCCTCCAGGCACCCCAGATCGCCCCTCTTTACCATACTGAATAACTGCTCATGAATAAAACACTGATATTCTTTGTAATGTAAACATCCTGTTGGTTAGCAAAACGGGGCTTTTGGATTGTTTTTATAACTGGAAGGGCTTGTCATTTAAGGAAACAATTAACATTTGTTATGAGCAACTTGACTGTGAATGACTCCTACTACTACACTAAATACATGTAATTATGATTTATTGGCGCATAGCAACCTTTTGTAACATTGTAAGCCAACATCCATTTTTGCTTAATTAAACTCATTATAACAACACTTTGCTACATAAAGTGGAAAAAAAAAAAGCTAAATGGGTAAACCCCAAAATTCCATTAACTGTTCAAAATTGAGGTCATAAAGTAACTATGCAGCAGATTTCCTAGTACTAACCTGCTACCATGACTAATTGGAGAAAAATCTGGAAAATATGTAGAAAGAAGAAGTGGACTCAGGCGTTTGGTCTAGCTATAAATTAAAACACTCTTCAACAAGCAGAAAGTCATGTCTTGGGACAAAGACATCGACATTCTGCATTGCTCAGGTTGTTTATTGACTTTTCAGGATTAGAATTTCCTCCATATTTTGTTTTAAATTTACCAGCATTTTGGCTTGGCATTATTCACACCAAGTGTTTAACAGGGACATTGTCAAAATGATGTGCGAAACTCATGTGCTCAGATTCTTTTCTTTCTACCAGGATTTAGCCATGCAGCTCCTGGGTGGAGATTAAAACTTCAGCCCCCACACAAACCCCTTCCTTTCTCCTGTTAATCAGGAGGGCAGAGCTAAACTGCAGCCTGTCAGTACTTCGAATGAATATGTTTTATACAACGGAGCTGGTTGCTTGCTCAGCAACAGCCTATGCTATCTGGAGGCCAAAGATAAGTGCTCAGGGATTACCTTTAAAACAATCCCCTCAGCTCTTTTGTCACTGAGAGCAGAAAGCCAGAACAAAAAGTGAGCTGTAATCCTTGCTTCTGTGGACTGGCCGGCTTTTAACAATTGAAGGTTCAGAAAAAAAGCCCTTGAAAATCTGTATCAAAGCTCAACCGAAGTGCTGTGGCTGCTGCAAGGTCAGGATGTCTAGTCCAACTCTGTCCTCTCTCCCTCAACAGTTTTTGGCTATTTTACTCTGACTCAGACTGTAGGAGCTTGTGCAATCCAGCACAAACACCTTCAATCCTGAGTGTTGTTGCCATGTGAAGGTACCATGCTGTTGGCCCATTTCTTGCATGGGACAAATGAGAACAGAGTGCTGAGAGTGGAAATGTGCTCTGCTCTGGCTCCTAGGGGATAAGGCAACTCCAGAGCGACTCGTTATTTTGGTAATATCCATGGGGGTGCACAGCACTGGGATTCAGATAGCTGAGCCCTTGTTACCCACAGGTCCTGTCACTGCCCCACATTTACAGAACTATTGCTGCACAAACACTGCTTGAAGGGTGGCATTTTTCCCTTGTCAGAGGAGAAACCTCTCAGAAACGGTCTGAGAAAATTAATCTTTCTGATTTCACACAGAATTCCAGAATGTCAGGGATTGGAAGGGACCTCAAAAGCTCATGCAGTCCAATTCCCCCGCCGGAGCAGGAACAACCAAAATGAGGTTCCACAGGAAGGTGTCCAGGTGGGTTTGAATGTCTCCAGAGAAAGAGACTCCATAACCCCTCCCTGGGCAGCCTGGTCCAGGCTCTGTCACCCTCACTGGGAAGTTTCTTCTCAAATTTAAGTGGAACCTCCTGTGTTCCAGTTTGAACCCATTATTCCTTGTCTTACCATTGGTTGTCACCGAGAAGAGTTTGGCTCCATCCTCGTGACACTCACACTTTATAAATTTGTAAACATTAATGAGGTCACCCTTCAGTCTCCTCTTCTCCAAACTAAAAAGCCCCAGCTCCCTCAGCCTTTCCTCACATGAGAGATGCTCCACTCCCTTCAGCATCTTTGTTACCCTGCACTGGACTCTCTCCAGCAGTTCCCTGTCCTTCTGGAACTGAGGTGCCCAGAACTGGACACAATATTCCAGACGTGGTCTCACTGGGGCAGAGTAGAGGGGCAGAAGGACCTCTCTGACCTACTGACCACCCCCCTTCTAATACACCCTGGATATCATTGGCCTTCCTGGCCACAAGGGCACAGTGCTGGTTCATGGTCATCTGTTTGTAACTGTGATGACTGGGGTTTTCTAAAGGAATTGAAAAGATATATGAGTGAATCCAACTACAATTGTAGGATCATCACGCTTACGATTCAGAACTAGTTTCCATAAAACATCTTAATTTCTCTGTAGTGTGCCACTATCTCTCTCAAGGGCCATAAAATACATTGCTGTGCTCTGTTCTCTTCAGTGCCTTCCAAACACTGAAGCAGAATATGATAGTTTTCACATTCAACAGACCAAGAATTGAACTGATCAAGTAGATTAATTATTATTGTAAATTCTTCCAAGGTATTAGTAAATATCAGCTGAAGCTTGTATTTGCTCTTCATTTTAAAAATTTAATTTAAAAGAAGGAAAAAAATTGCTGCTTTGTTAAGTCCAGGTAACAAAAAATACAGAATAAACAAAAATGATTCTTCTTCTGTTGGACTACCTGAAAAAATCCTCAAAGAAATACTATGACAGCTGTGACTTAATAGAAAGAAATCTTCACATTCATGCTAGAAACCCCAATGTGTACTTGGAGCACCAAAGTGGGACTAAGAAGAAAAATAACAGAAAAGAAAGAGGCAACTGCAGAGGAAAAGAAAGGGTATCATGTAGTCAAAACACAGTATCCAGTGCACCACCCTGGAGAGAGAAACTCCTCAGGATCTTTTAATGATGTAAACAGTTTTGCTTGCTTATAAAGTTAATTGAAAAGAACTGCATCTGCTGAGGCAAAAACCAGCACCATGGGCTCCAGCTCTCAACCCGCACGTACTAAAGCTTTGCCTAAAACATGTTTTATATTCACTGTGTCTTGTTCATACGTACAACTGTGGCTTGCACGTATTTCCCCCTGCAGAGTTTAAACTGCTGGGGGGAAGGTACAGCGAGACAACATGCCTGTTCGGCAAAGAAAATGAAACCTTGATTTACCATCTGAAGGGCACCAAGGTCGCTTAGCTGCTGAGTGCCTTGTCGTATTTCTTATCCTGGAAGAGCTCTCTAGGTTAATGGGTAAAGACCAGTCCACCCTAAATGCCGACTCAAGTCAGGAAGTGTTTACTCAGTTCTGCCACTGGGGAACTGCAAGATTGTTGTGGATCATCACACACTGCGATTCCAATTGATATTTTGGCTGCATCTGCCATGCACTTAGGAAAACATCTCAAGGCTGTTCTCCTGCCACCACCACATATATACCACCAACTCTCACATGTCTTTTGGCAAACAGCAAGCAAATGGACAATAGCATACTTAATTTCTTTCATGGCAATTTTTTTTTAACCTGTTTTTTTTTGTGTGATGTGTCTCCTGTGCTGCTCCATTCTGAACTTTCAAATGCAGCCACCACAGTAAGATGGGAAACTCATTGACAGGCAACACACCAACAGCTTGCTTTGAGTATTACCAGTCAGGATGGTTGTCTGGAAAGAAAAAGAAAGCAAGAGTAGCTGAGATACTTAAATTTTATAACAACTTTAATAATAATAATAAATATCAATTTTAAAATACCTGAGATATTTAAGTTTTATAAAAATTCTTCATGGCATTTTCTAATATTTTATATAATGATATCAACTCTAATTTAAAAAAAAATTGGATGATCATATAAGTTCCTTAAGTCTTAGCACAGATTTTAAGACAAAATACTTTCTCTTCCAACAACGCAACATCAGATCCTATCATCAACACCAACGGAAGCTGCCGTACTAAGAAATGCATGTGTTGCTGCTTCTTTGTGGTGTTTAAGTCTCTACAATCAAGTCAGGTATGCTCAGCACTTCAAAGAAACATGTTTCACGTTAGTGAAGCAGGAAAAACCCAGAATGAATTATTCCAACCCCATGGCTGATTAGAATATGTTTCACCCTAAGAGCTACAGATACCCAATAGACTATGATGCCTGTGCTATGCTGGTGTTGTTTAGTTACCCTTCTAAATAAAGCACTTAGCTTCATTCAGCTTTTTTTTTTTTTTTTTTTAGAGACAAAAGATAAATGTTTTATATCAATTCCCTACTTTCAAATATGTTTCAAAACATGTTTCCATGACTGCAGAGCTTTATTCCAATTCTGAGTGTGCTGGTTAAACGAAAGGAGTTCATGAATCACTTTGCGATACGAATTTTGCAGAGCTGAGATTGCTGAGAATTACTTTGTATTAGGAAGAGCTCTAGTAGCTAAACACTGACTTTATTAGGTTGTGATAAAAAGGAGTTATCAATTATTACAGTGAATTTAAGACACTTTATTGCTGAGCATTACAATGATGTATTGCAGATGCTTTTTAATTGATAGCTTTCAGTGTTTTGCTAATACTTGCAGTTTACATCTATTCAGCACCAACATACAATCTGTTTTACATTTGCACTCAAAATTATTAGTCAGAATTAACAGCTGAAATTGCCCATTTTCAGAAGTTCTTATTTATTAAAGGTTTCTTTTCTTCTTGATTCTATCCCGCTGGTCAAATATCAACATGAAAAGATACAGAGTAATCATTTATGTATTGCCTGCAACTACTCACCATCTATCTTGTGAGTGTGTCTCATTCCAAAAGGCTGTGAGCTTTTCTCATGGTTACATGGTTCACCTTTTAGGTCTTGCTTTCAGTTGTTCGTCATAATGTCTCCAGCACCTCTAAAGAGTGGTACCAACGACAATAAAGATGGAGAAAACTTATTAAGCTACATTACTAGATCATCCTCTCAGTGTATTCTATGATAAATATTCACTATTATTTTTTCCAGTTGCTATCTGTTTAAAAGAAATACTGTAGAGGGTGTCAGTTATTGGATAGTGTTTCCAGTTTAAATATTTAGTATGTTTACTTTCATGTTCCTATCATACAGGGAAAAAAAATAAAAGAGAGAAAAATAGAAGATTTCAGAGGTGCAGTTTTCAGTATTCTTTGAATAAGAGATTCAGAGAAAATTCTTCACACATGAAATCCAGGACTTCCTTTAATTCAAAAATCAAAATGAGAAAGGATAGGGTCAATGGTACTTCATAGTAGTGTGTAAAACATAGGAGTTAGAGACAAACATCAAATAGCTTTGTCAGTCTGAGAATTCTCTTATTCCAACAACACCATTTTGAGATTTTTCCAGTTCTGGAAACATGAGATAACAAATCCTTAAAAGACAGTGCCTGGATTCCCAAATTACTGTGTTTTATTTTGTTTGTTTGCTTGTTTTTTAATTATTTAAATACCAATATCTGAGCAGCCACTATCCCGAGGATTGCACAAATGAGAAGCCATCTGAATCCCAATTCCATTTTCATATTGAACACAATGCTGTATTTTAGGTTTAGTATGTTGTAAAACACAAGGAAAACTATCTGGAAACAGGGAGCAATAGCACATCATTACTTGCATGTCACAATAGTACGGGCTGTTCCTGTTATTTTCCACCATCTTTCCCACTATTTCTTTCTACTCTTTTTAAAAAACATGATGAAAAAATGAGTAAAAACAAGCAGTGATTCCACTGTTCTCCCCTTTGTCTGGGTTTACCCTGCTTGCCCAGTTTAGGAAGGCGATGCCCATAGTTCTCTTTGGATGTACATTTCCCTTCACCTGGATTGTACAGGGTGTCTCAAAAAGATGAGCCATCTTTTTGAAACACTCTGTATTTGTCAGAAGGGATGAACCTGTTTTTAATAGCAAGGATTCTTCACCTATAGCAAGAAATTGTACTTGTAGGTCACCTTCCAACCACACCACTGTAGTCCCTGGTTGCTACAACAGTGAAGCTCCCTCAGTTGGGGGCTATTCCTGGGGGGGTATGGGGGAGCAGAGCATGTGGTGTTTTTTGATTCACCAGGGATATGGGGGGATGCCATCATTTAGTAGAGTAAAATCTACTTAGGAATGTTCAGCATAATTCCAAGGAAAAGTGAGCAGCTGAATAAATCTCAGAAGTGCAGAATCAGATATGGAAAACCTGGTACCTCAGTCTGATCTCCAAGATCAGGGGCTCTAAGGCTGCTGGGGACCACCCTCCCATTTCGAAGGGAAGTGACAGAGGAAGCATTTTCTCTCCTTAAAGGTAGTACAGATATCAACCACAGAAAGAAAGATGAGGTTTTCTTGTCTTCTTTTATATTTTCTTTTATATATGACAGACAGACAGAAGTGTTGTAAATTGGTAAGTAAAAAAAGAAATATTTTCAATTAATTTGGGGGAAGAGGAGACATAACCAGTATCAATATATCCAAATGTTTTATCAAACAACCACCATTGAAACAAACAAACAACTAGAAAATAGGTTTCCCACAGGAAGCTATTGAGGTAGAAGAATGATGTATTTCAGTCCAAAGCAGCTTAAGAAACCTGTGTGCTGCATAACAGACACTACTAGAAAAAGATTTGTTGTTTGGGAAGCAAGTATTAAGGTCAACAATTTCTAACATGGAACCTCAGACAAAAATTAATATTGCATTTTCTCTGCAGTACTGGTTGCATGTGGTAGTTGAAAGTAAATAATGAGTTTTCAGTGGTGAAATCAGTTTTCTAAACATTCTTTGTTGTTACTTTAGCCTGTTTAAAATAAATCCTTCTTGAATTTCAGTTTATTTTGTCTGCTTTTCTAATAAATTAATAATATAGCCTTCATAATCATAATGATTTCCACAGTGATGGAATACAACACTGGTAGTTCATCGCCCTATTTCTTAGAGAGAAAAGCCTGCCATCTGTATTTCATTTGTATGTAACTTTTCAGTTCCTCCAACATATATACACAGAAAGAAAACGCATATTTGAAAGCAAATGGAAATCAAACAAATGTTTTTCCCCATCCCTGCAACAATGATAATTTCTTTTAGCTAAGACCAAAGGATTGTGCTCTAAATTAATTTTAAAATGTATTCGACCAAACATTCCGAGTGCAAATATGAATGCACAGGTGGGGAATTGTGAGTACATTACTTGTTTTTCTACCATATAGAATAAAGGTGCTTGCTATCTAATCAGACAAACAAAACAACAGTGAGAATATTTTAATTAAAAGATTATATAGAGCGTGGAAACCAACAACTTTAAAGTGAATATACTTTTTAGGTTTAGAATCTAAAGTTAAAGCATTCTGGAAACTGCTGATACACAGGGCTGGTAATCAAGATCTTAGCAGCCATTGTCTGGACATTCATTACCTGAATTAAAATGTAATCTACAAACACTGTAAGCCACCTTCCAGCTATCGGCTTGAAAAATATTATTCTACCTTATTTTTATTTCTGATTGTATACAACTAGTATATAGTTACTGTGTGCACATACAAACATTTTCTCCCCCTTGTTAACTTATTAACTCTCCTTTGTAGTTGCAAAGTCTGGCAATCAACTTTAAGTCTTAACACTAAACTCAAACTTCTAGTTATAGGTGAACTTAGTTCAGCAAAATTACCTCTTCATAGACTCTAAAAATGACAAATTTTCTATGACTTAAGGGGATTAATTCTTTTTATGGCACTAAATGGCTGGACTCTGCTGTTGGTTAGATTATCAAGTGTTCTTGAGTATTACAGATAATTTTACGAGTCTTCTGTGTGCTACACAGTATACGGGGAGTTCATTAGCACTGGAAGAGAACATAAAAATGCATCCAGTTTACAGAAGGATAAATGTGTCTTCTGCAGCGTGTTGTCACTGCACAAGTCAAAGATCTGGGATTTTATGATCGGGCTGAGATAGAAAATAATAGGCATAGAATAAATTTTTGATGTGATTATCTACTTACACTCAGCATAAACAAAATAAATCAACTCAAAATAAAGCAATAGGTGAGGAAGTAAAGAGCCTAGTAAACAAAAATGTTGCTAGATGCTTTGTATCTGTCCTTGTAAGTAATAAAATCAAAATGGGATGACTGAGAATAATTTTTAAACTAGGAATCATAATTCAAAAATCCTACTGCATTTTCCAACCAGATATTTTAAAAACAGGACAGCTATCCATGCCTTTATTTTGCAGATGGTATAAGTCAGGTAATTCTATTAATAAGGCAGAACAATTCTGCTTTGTTCTTGCCTGTGTGAAATCAGTTTGGAATACAGAATCATAGAATACCAGGTTGGAAGGGACCACAAGGATCACCTGGTCCATCCTTTCATAGAGAAGCACAGTCTGGGCAAGATGGCCCAGCACCCTGTCCAGCTGAATCTTAAAGTTGTTCAATGCTCAGGAATCCCCCTCTTCCCTAGGAAGATTATTCCAATGGCTGACATAATTAAACTTAAAGACAACAAATGGTATTAATGTTGAGTTGTATGACTGAGAAATGAGGGACGAACTGTTAGGAAACTAGGAAAGGTTTATATGGGCGAGTAGTTATAGGTGCTCTTTCCGATTAAAGCCTCTTATGAGGTGTATTACATTGAGAAGTTCAGAGTGGATGATGTTCACTTCCAACAGTATCTATAATTTTGGAATTTGGCCATAAACATTGAATTAATACAGGAAACAGTGAATAACAAATTACAACTGAAAATGACTGGTACAAATATCAAGAACATTTTTATTCAAGTGCTTTAATATTAATTAGAACCAGTATTTTAATGCATTTTTTAACTCTTAAGAGACTATATACAGGGAAGCACTTTGTCTAACCTGAGCTGACCTGAAATACCATAAGCTAAGTTAATATTAAAGGCTGTCAGTGAACTATAAATCTACAATAAGAGATTTCTTTGGACCTCCAGGTTTGCATTCTATGTTCTTGATAAAATGAGCCCAATGAAAAAACAGCCCATGAAAATGCAGAAATACGCAACCAGTAATCTCTCTGAAATAAAGCCATAGGGTTTGCAGTCTTTGCGGATACAAATATATATATATTTGACATTTTGATTGTGTTAAACATTTTCATCAGTGAAGTTTTTAACAATTCAAGCAAGGGCTGCATTGTATCAATATTTATTATTCCACTGCCTTTGCAATTAAAACCAATCTGAATCTGACCTTCAGTACAGGTGGGTGCCTTCCTCATTAGCCTCAATATATAATATACAAATAGAAGGTTAAATTTGGGGCAATGTGTTTTCAAACTCAGCTGAGGTAGTTTTTTCTGAGAGCTTTCCCCTTCTGTTCAATAAATGAACACCTATAAATACCACTGCATTATTTTAGGTAATATGCTTTATCTTGCAAATGGCACATCTCTTCAGGAAAATGGTTACCTGAAGACAGAAATATCTAATCGATATTGACCACACATATTGTAAATTTATTGCAAATTTGTGGGTTTGTACCTATATGAGGAAATAAATGATGTTCATTTCACAGCTGTTGGTTCTGAATTAGCAGATTCACTTTTCCCTCACTGACCACATACTGCTGCACTGCTGGAAGCACTGAATCTTTTCCCGGGCATGTAAATATGCTTTTCAGTTACAACTTTCTGAAACTAGGTGTAGACAATCTTGTCTCTTAATGTCATAGAAGACAGGAAGGATTGGAGGGATGATTATAAAAATTCAAGGTAAGAGGAGCCAAAACTCTGCAGCAGCAACACATTCACAGAACAAGAGCCAGAAAATAACCTTATTTTCTCCTTCAAGGTACAAACTTAACAGATTCTCTTGAGAAGACTAGGAAGGCTTCAGGCTTTAAAAGGAAGAACCGAAGAGCATTAATTAAAAACCAAACCAAAACAAAACAGAAACTTCACTGTCCTGACATGAACATCTGTTCTGGATTGAGTACTGAGAGGATTATGACCTGCAAGAGTGTAAACTGAAATCCAATTGAGTCTTGCAAATTTCACAAGAAGGTACCTTGGAAAGCTGTTCCCCATCCTCATTCACATCTTGCCTTTATTCCTACAAATACACAAGAATGAATGGTTCATAACCACATCCATTTCTTTCACAGTAAGTGTAAAATCCATCTTTTTCTATTGATGTTAATTCCTAGCATTATCATTTGGGAGAATGTAGGCATCAGATTTGCTTCTCTGCAAATACATTGGAAGTGGATAAGCTCACACCTGCCATTTTGCTAGAGAACATATCCTACAGATGAGGCTCAAGTAACCAATGAGTGAATGATGACCCACACTGCACGATTCATATCCCAGCAGCGTTCCCAGATAAATTAAGGATGTTGCAGCACGATTAAGCCACATCTTGTTTTTTTTCCTACATAAACAAGAAAATGAACAAGCTATTATTAAATAGGGAAAGCAATTAACTTGTAACACTTTCAAAAGATGCAGTTTCCAGGAAATGTTTCACATGTATATTAAGGAAAATGTTTTTAAAAATTCTTAACTAGTGAGAACCTGGTCTTTTATGGTAACAATCCAGCCCAGGAATATGCCTCAAGAAGAAATTGGAATTGTAGCAAACGTTCTACTTTGAAAGAGAAATACCTCTAATTCCTAGAAATTTCAGCTCAAACTGTTGTCTCCCCATATTTAGTCTCAAAATTCATGAAAAAATATGCTGGCCTTGAAGACATCTCAGAATGGACATAAGTGCACAGTATTTTAGTGTAAATAGCATCGAAAGAGTTTAAATGAAAGTCTTTAGTGGACTAGAACTTGTTTTGCTGTACTATTTGCAAATCATTGAACATTTTCATTGACCATAGCCAAGAATTAACACTGTAGTAAAAAGCTAGGAAGTGAATACTCACTAACGTTTTCTCATAAGCCCATAAAATGTTAAAATTTATTTTACCCTTTAATGCAACAAATAGTACTAAAGATCCATTTCTGGATCTTTCAGAAACTTGCTTTGTTTTTCCAACTGATGCCAAGCTACTAGGTTAATTTTAATGCTTTAACTCATTAAACACATTAAACTAACAGCAGAAACAAATAAAATAAATGGTTTCTTATTAGTAAATATGAACACTCAAATTTTTTCCTGTAATACTTCGCTATAAACCTAGTATTCTAACAGTTATGTTTTGATATTACATAAAAAAAATCATTATTCTACTTGTAATAAAGCTCATTCTGCTTTACTGCAAACATTCACTGCAAATAAGCACTCTCTGCAAAAAGCAACTTTCCAGTTTCCTTGGAAAAACAAGATTCTTGCTACCGTCTCTCTACCATTTATGATTAAATCCAGCTATACAACACTACTCCAATGCACACAAAAGCTCTTAAGGCACACAAAAATCTACAAGGCTACATTCTCAATGTCATGGTATTACAATATATTTATTCACACGGGGCTAAATGACAATGATGGATACCCTCCTATTTGGACGCAAAATATTCCAAAAGATCCTTCCTCTGAGCATTAATACACGGTCCATGTTAATATACCGTTAATATATATGAGTGAGGCACGGATCCCTTAGTTTAGAAAGGTGTAACTGCTCATGGATAAATCAAGCCCAGTCACAACTTTATCTTCCAGGACAGCAGTGAGCATAAGCAAGTTACTGTTATTATCAGGCAAACAAACTTACTGTCAATCAGGCACGCAAATACGATCAAAAATAAACTACTTGAAAACAACCAATTTAATTTATATGTGCGCTGGATGAAGGCCAAATGCATAGCAGAACAAAGCAGTGAAATATGTTTTCAGGTAGTTCTCTCTTGCTGCGTTTTAAATAAGAGTTATTTCCATGGAAGAACAGCTGATGTCTGCACAGCTCTGTGACTCACAATATTGAAACAGTCCCAGTAAAAAAGAGTAATTGCCTCTTGTACACAATTGTTCTCTGTATGCTTGTACAGTATTTTGGTGTTCTGGGACAAACCAGCTGAAGTGTTATAAAAAAACCCCTTGTGATAGCAGAAATTTTGAATAGGCAAAATGAATAGAGGCAGAGTGCATAGAATAATACAACTCACAAACATTATTATGTAATCCTTTTACAATTTTTACTGAATAGACAGTACACGATGCATACAGTATGACAGTCAATTTAAGGGCTGAGTGAGCTGCAGAGATATGGATCTACAACCCATCAGAATGTGTTTTAAACGTAACAGTAACTTTCCTCTTTCTACTCATTAACACCTTTATTTTCTGTTTGCATTTCATTTTCATGGTTTTTAATCGTTAGAAAAAATATTCAAGTAACATCTCCTTTTTGACGACAATAACATAAACTTTTAAATCAGCACAGGCTACCAGGAGAGCAGTAGAAAAATGATTATCATTTTCATTTGATTTTAACAATTAAGTCCTGTGTATTTTCTAAAGAATTAATTTTAGCAGTTGAACAAAACGTCTATTGTAACTCCAAGCAGTAGGAAAAAAAAGCTGCCTCTGGGAAAGGATTTATTGAACTTGTCCGCCTCCTAGACCCACACTGAACTCAGAATTACACAGCATGCATCCCACCCCCAGAAGACCATGGTTTGCCTTTCAGTCGCATGCTTCCTCCTGCTGGTAAACCTTAAGCTCTGTTCCCTAAAAAGGTTTGACTTCAGAATTATTGTACTGCCACGGTTACACGGTAAAATATATGGTAAGCTCAGGGGGCCATCAAAGGAAATTCCTCATCTGAGAAGAAAAATGACCTCTCTATTTGGAATTATAGAGGTAGATATATATATATATATATGACCTTTTGTACTTATACTACATATCTGAAAATTTTAACTGAGTATCTCATCAACATTATAACAATGACCTCATTGACCTGTGGTGCACCAAGTGCAGTCCAATCTTTGTGACATGTTCGTGATATTAGTGTTATCTACTAACAACATTGCAAGAATTTTTTCAGACACCAGTTCAATTAGAGAGCTTACATTTTTCTCAAGAGGAACTATGTATATTTGAATGTCTGACAGAAATCATACATTCGGTACAAGTCCTACAACTGCCTGCTTTTAACAGCATCCTGTAATATTGTCAGTGCCTCCAGCATAACAGAGGACTCCACAGCTAGAACTCTGAATCAAGCCCCCACCTGGATTTTCTTCACATGTCAGCACAAGGATGCAAAAGTATCTCCTGAATAGAAAAGAAACTGCACTTTCTAATCAGAGAACTGAACAAATTAATTATTCAGGGGTCTTATAAGCTCTACACACCTGTACTGTATGATATGTGTTGTATATGGCAGGATCTGGCCCATAGTGTCGTTTTTAGGAATATGCTACGGTTACCTGAGCAGGGATAGGCAGAAAAGACATGCAGTTATTACTGTAGACATCATCCATCCCCACTCTGACTGCATAGGTACAACACCAGGATTACTATCGACCAGAAGCTGAGATCCAAATCCTGTAACTACGATGGGGAATACTCAGAACGGCAAGCAATATCCTCAGTAATAAGAATTTATATGATTGAGTATCTGAAAGAACAGACAGACGGTCTTTACCCAATGCCTACAAAAGTAACAATCAGGAAACAGTTACTAAAAGGGGAAATAAGACAGAAAGCTATTCCATGAGGAGACAACCCATGGTTCACACAGCTGCTCACCTCCCTGGGAATTTTCAACTTCACATAAGGGATCTAACATTTGTTATAGAAATTAGCAAGATTTTTTTACACATTATCCTAATCAAAACCACCTTTTGTATATGGTACAGATCATCCAAGTATTGTTCTCTTATACATGTATATGTACAGTCACAGAAAATGACTATAACATACTTAGTACACAGCTTCCATTCAGTCTTCAGGTATCGTGCTGTACAGAGCAGTGACAGACACGCTTTGCTACTCTTGGATCCTTTTTCAATGCTCCTCCCCGGCACTTTTCTGCTCGCACTCTACGGTTCCACTTATTCTTCTCTTCCTCCATATCTCAAATTCCTTATGCTGTTTTCCAGAACAGTTCAGCACATCAGTCATGTACTGTTTTTCTCAAACATTTTCCTGCTTGACTTTTTTCCCCCCTCTCTTTTTATATTCTCTTGCTTCTTTATTTAAATTATGAATTGAACGGTACAAATGATTGAGACAAAATATGAGCCAAGACAAAATGCAGCACTTTTAAACCCCACTGATAGCTATGAGAATTCATTAGAAGTGTCTATTTTACTTACTGCAGCCTGGCAGAATTTGTAGGTATAAGATACAGAACATCAAAAAGGAACCCAGAACTGAAGAGCATATAGATTCATCATTTTAATTGGTTTTGTTTTCTGACATAATTCTTCATATTCGGTGCAGAATGGTTATAAGAAAGCAGAACAGATTCTGAGACACAATGGCCAATTTCTTAGTGATTTAGCAACAGCCTAATGAAGTTGTGCTGTATTATGCACTTTAAGAATTTTTTAAATGGTAAGAAATAATAACAAATTTGAATTGCCTTCCAAAGAGTGCTTCCCTTCAATGGAAATCTGAACATCTATGGATAGAACTGGAAAAACAAGCCTATTCTCCCTTGCCGATAAAAATTTTAAATGGTTACAAGAGTTTCAGATGAAAATGCGTAAACTGATTAGCCAATACAGATTTTATCATTGGCATTCCATCTAACGTTCAAGAATATTAGAAAGAATTTCAGAAGTTCATTATAGCTAAGCGCGGTTTTATACACATTTTGATACTGATTTATGCGACATGTGAAGATTTCATGCAGATAAAAACAAGACAAGAAAAAGATGAGGCAAACAAACCAGATGGTTAGTCTTTATATTAGCTACATTTACATTATATGTGCAGCACTTCTTCTCTTCCCAAAAATTTTAAAAAGCATCCATATACCAAACGTGATTTTAAAAAGATATATTGGCATATCATCATTCTAGATGCTCAAAAAAAAAAATCTTTACAAGTATGGAAGTATTTTGGGTGATGAGTTAAAGCATTTTAACACATTGCAGTTAAACTGCTCACTTTTCATTCTCTCAGATTATACTTTAAAGTTACTGAAGTACTTTAAAGCACTTGTGCACAATGTATTACGTTTATGACACTGCGGTATTTCTATAATACTACATTACTTTGAGTGGCATACATTTAACACCAAGATAGAATTTAAGCAAATAGAAGGATCTATATTTTACATGTAGTGTGTAGCTGGTGCCTGACCTGCCTTTCTCAAGTGGAAGGACTAAAGCAGTAAGCTACAATTAATTTTATTCATAATAAAAACTGCATACAAGAAATCATGATGTCTCAACTGTTTGCAAAAGCCTATTTAACGAAATGCATATTTTTGAAGACTCAGAGGTACTGTAATGTTTATGCTATTATTTAAGAACCATTAAGTACGATTGCAACAGTAGCTCTATTAAACATTTTATAGCCTTCTCGGTGTACATTTATTTTCTACATCAACTTTTGGTCTTTTACAATACTGTTCTAATAATTCAGCATCTAAGCAATGCCACACTTCGATGAATTGAAGTTAGTAGGATATTTTTCTGGAAAGGGGAAAAAAAAGTGTTTCTGGCTAAAAGCCGACCTCATCTAGATGAATTATAAGTGATTTAAAATAATTTGCTCTCTCTAGGTCTCTTTAACCTTGCAAGGAAATTTTAAAGTGTTTCAGAAGCAAATTTACATAAATGCAATAAAAGTTTCAAATCTTGGATTTGTACTTCCCAAAGTACCTTTTTGCCATTAACTTTTGGTTTTAATGGCAATAAGAAATGAAGCTTTTGTTCCAGCTCTTTGAAATAACAGCATCTCCGTACAGTTCTTCAGATTAAAATATTCATTAGCTAAGTGAAGTCGCAATATGAAGGTGATTCAAAAGCAACAGAAAGCAACTTGGAAATCACATTTCCAAGACTACAGCTGGTTGTAAAGTTTAAATCTAGAATCTTGGCCTTCGATGTCTGTCTCAAACCTCTCCTGTTGAAATGGTCTTTGGTTACAATAGGGAGCTAAATCTTCCCAGAGTCTGAAGTTGTTCAGTTATGCCAGTCAATTAAAGTATTTTCTGTTGAAAACCAAAATCATTTTCAGGCTGTATATTGTGTCGGGATATCTGACAGGAAAGAGGAAAAAAGCCTAAGTACCTGTCCATCGATGTCTACACTGGTTCTGGTGGCAGGAAGTATTGAACAAAATATATCTCCCATTGTGAAGAAATGCATTTCTGTACAAAGCTAAATGTTTTCATTTGACCTATCAGCCTGGTACGATGGTAAACTTTATCAAGGACAGAGTGGAAATAATGTGATAACATTTGCTGAAGAAGGAATTATGACTTAAAAAAACCCAAAAACATAGTTAAGCAAATAAACAATGTAAGGCAAGCGCAATGCAGTAGTAAGAGTAATCAGCAGCTTTGGGAAAGCTACCGCACAGCACTTCCATCTGTGAAGATTGTTCTGTTTCAAGATGACAAAATGTTCTTGATTTGTGTTACAAGCTTAATTCATGTTACATGTTAAGTTCCTAAATACTGATAACTATGGCATCCATCTCATGCGTAAGATAATCTATATTAATGGCATGACAATCATTAATGCTCCGCACATTAAAAAAACAAAAGAGAGAGTCATTTCTATATTACTTAATAATCCTCCCAAGAAAACATTTCAGTCACTTTATCCTTGCAAATCCAAAAGATTATTTAAGGTTTCTTGCTGTCATTTTAAAGTAAGTCCATTGTAGCTTCCTGCTCTAGCATGGCACTCAGTGTATTCTTTAAAATTAATCCTATGAAACGGCATTTGTCTGTGTGAGAAAGTTTAAGGGCATTAAAAATAGTTGAGAAACACATATAGGTCTTGATAACTTCGAAAAACTTTTGCTAGATCTTGAAGATTTTTCCATGATGCTCATAAAAGTAACACTACTTTTTCTTCAAAAAAAAAAAGAAAAGTAAGACTAACTAAAACTACCCTGGATTCAAAGATGAAATTAGCAATTTTTTAAGAGGCATAACAGTTAACACTATTATATTGTGCACTTAATTGAAAACACACAGGAAAAAAAATCACAGGGTAGGTGTAACACATGGGAGAACTCACACTTGAACTTCTGAATTATGAAGCGTTCTGGTTTTGACGCTCCATGGTTACCATTAGAGCCAATACGACCGCAATTTGCTAAATATTGAATGGATGACTACCAAAGTATCTTGTGCTTTACAACACATTTTAACCAAGTCTACTTAGATCTTATTTTCCACAAAATTTCATGTCCCAATTTTACTTCAAATATCTGGATATGACAGAGCTGCCTTTACAGAGAGCTTTATTGAGCATCTTAAAAACAAGAACAAAAATTTCCAGGGCATTAAAATATACTTTGTGTATCTTGCTGGTCATTCTCAGCTTTTGCAGACACCAGACAATCACAGCGACCAATTGTACAAGCAGGAGAGATAAAATGTCTGGATTATTTTGGTTTTTTCCCTTATAGCCCCATCAAAAGCAGGTGAGTGGGAGAGGACACTCTCTAGACAAAAAATAGACAAGTTTCTGGATACAGTAAGGACTATTCTTTTTTCTTAGGCTTCCTCCAAAATTTGTCTCTTTTTTTCTCAAACAACACTAATCACTCTAATAAAAGGTGCTTGTAAATCTGCCTGTGCCCTCAGGCCAGCATGATTACAATAAAAATACCTGAAGAGGAAAGAAAATAAAACAAAGGCTGAAGAACTTATTTTCCAGCTTTCAGCAACTAGATCTTTCCCCTTCTTTTCGCTAATTAAAAGTTCTTATCTCAGCCTTCCTCTGCCTAATCTTCTTTCTCTTCTTTTTCCTTATTTCTTTACCTCTCACTCCATTTAAACCAACCTGCTCTCTCATCACCTGCCCTATGCTGCTTTTTGTTTATTTTTCATTTCCAGTAATTCATCTTCCTTCCTTCCTGCCCTCACTTCTGCAGTGAGATAAGATATATGTGAATATATAGAGCAAAATTCTGGTTTCATTGAAGTTGATAACACAGCTCGCACTGACATCAGCACTGCCAGGATTTTAGTTGTGTACTGATATTTGATAACAGACTTCCAAATAGTTTCCCCCCTTGTTTGTGATAAACGTACATGGATTTTTAATAAAAAATAAGGTCAGGAAAGTTAAACTGCACATCCCACTTGGGAAGATATAAACGGTCTCATAGCCACACATAATATGTAGATGTAGGGATCATGAGACACATTTCTGAATGTATTATCTTTTAGAAATTACATATTTCAAACCTTTTGCAGCTGTAATTCCTCCTGTCCTTCTCTGAACAGGACCACCTCTCTCCCAATCCCTCTCCTTCCCATGTCCAGCCAGGTAACAGCAAACTACCCCTAATTCCAGACTGCTGAAGTGGGTGATACATAGCAAGGTCATAACCCAAGAGCCATTAGAAAACTGTTTTCCCTGTACCTGTCTCACCACTCCACGGCCCCAGGTATTTTTTGTTGGTTTTTCTTCACTGTTTTAATGTTACCTATCAGCTACTTATAAATCTAGTTACTAAGTGCCTTTTGTTACAAATGTATAAATCTAGCTCACATTAGAGTCTAATCTCCCTCATTAAAATTTAAGTCAAGATGTACTCCTCTCATCTTTTGAGTTACTCCAGATTCCTGCTGGTGAAACAGTGCAGTATTTGGGATTTCCTTTTTCGGTTCTAACAACTGAATACTTTTCACTATTCCATCATTCTGTCACCTTTTTTCTGGCAGTAATACCCTACCAGGGATAACAACAAGCATATGTCCTTATAGACTGTTACTTTATTCAAACAGCTGTTACTCATGGACTAAATATAAGGTGGACAATAGGAAAAGACTTTGCGAAGCCATATATCAGGACGAAAGTTTTATAGCTTTAGTGTTGCTTACAAATCAATTCCCCTGAGTTGGGCTACCATTAGTAGCTTTTAAGATTGCCTAGAGCTGTGTCATTCACTGTCATTTTGACACATTAATGCATTAATGGTATGTGCGGGCTGACACAACTTCTCTCAAGTACTATTACAGTAATTACTAGGAGTCTTCAATATGACATGCCAAGTTAAGAAAGGCGACAAAACAGTATGTAGATACTCAGACACTCTTAAAACATTCATTCAACATTGACAGTGCATAATTAAGAAACTACAAAAACATTGAGACAAGGATTGTCTGCTCTGCATACTCTCAGAGGAAACAAGCATGAATGGAAAAGGCAATTATGTGAAAATGATGGCTGACACTATGAAACAATTCTGTTTCAGTAAAAAGAGGTTAGGAAAATCAGAGTAAAAAGTATTAGGTTTGCTCACTTTGGTTGTTTCCCAGAGAAAAATGTTAAAATCTCATTAGCGTTTCGTGAAAAATATGCAAATTTTTGAAAGCATTTAGGAGGTAGCAGATGGTGGTAATGAATCCCGAGTTTGTGTTTAGAACCTTTGAAACTCAGAACAAAACACGTTTCTGTATTTCTTCAATTATCTCAAATGTCTCCTAAAGTAAATTTGTGAGAGCATGGAACAGTATCTGGAATCAGGTCTTTGCCATTACAAATCATTTTACTTTATTCTTTTTCAATCAGCTTTATTTTTCCTAAGTATTACTCTTGGTTACAAATTAAGAATGCTAAGCATTACTTCCACTTTTCATCTAAAAACACTCTCTCATCCCCCACATGTATTGTTTAACAAACTGGTTCAGTGCATCAAGTACCTTAATATCAAAATTCCTCAGCTGTTCTTCCTTCACTTGGAACTAGGGACCATCAGCGTCTTGACAACTCATTGCCTCTTGGTCTGGTGACTCAAGTGCTACACAGGGGTAATTCCTCAGACAACACCTTCATGTTGTTGTGCAATGGCTGGCATTACTTCTAAAAGATGTTCAATACATTTGAAGTTACTTGAGGGGGGTGATTTTTTTGCTTGTGTATAACTAAAGAAGTGGAGAGTGCTCTTAAGCCTTTCACAAGGCTTATTTTTTGTTGTTGAAATGTGTCCTGAACACTTCTCTTCCTTTCTAAGACCCATCTGTAACACTATTGCTTCCTTCACATCCCAGTCTGCAACTGCTGGGTCAAGAAACAGCCGCCTTTAAACTCATATTTGATACCTGTAGCATAAGCATTTTCGGCAGGTAAATGGTTAACTCCTTTAGGAAAACATGTTTTTCAAATCACCAAACCTAAAGCTAAATTGGTGTTTTGCAAGTACAAGAGCTGATTAAGGACATCAACACTTGGCTGTTAATTGTTTACAGCCACAAACTGTTTCTATATTTAGTCCAAGACACATTTTAAATCACTGCAGTTTATTTTATAATCTGAAATGAACAGCAAGAATACGGGTGATATTTTAAATGATTCATAAATATTTAAAAGTCTGCTGATTTTCAATCACATCTTTCTGCAATCTGTTTTTCATAAATACTGAATTTAGTGACAGGTTATTTTCAGTAAAACAGCACAGTTATCATTCTTCTAGGAAAACAGTTAAAATAGCACAGAAAATCTTTAAGACTAGGAAGTTCCTTAGTATGATTTATTACCTAAAAGGTACTAATGTATTTCAGAAGTGTGCTAGAGCTGTATTTCTGTTGTTCCTGTTAAGAAATTCTAGCTCCCAGCTTGTCAGTTTGATATATGTTTCTTCATATGTCTCATGTTTTTCATTGTTGTCATAAGGACAAAGCGAATTTGACAGCAATATTTACTTCTGCCAAAGAAAGAATATTTGAACACTGGTTAGGAAGAAAAGCAACTAAGAAAAGATTGCTTTAATAAATAGTATACTATTAAAACAAAAAAAAACATCCAAGAGGGTCTATTGGGGGGGAAATAAATAAGTTTTCTCTTCTCTCTTTACAGCACATAGAAATTTTAGCTTTAAATGTAAACTAATTCCACAGCCCAATGTGTACCTGTTAGGAATAATCAGCAGTTTAGCTATATCAGCTATGACTTGACAGAACATTCAAACACTACATATTGATATATAAATGCATACAACTACAAATACAGATGGTTTGTTAGTCATCCTCTTCTCCTACCAGAAGTGGGTGCTTTTAAATAACCAGCTATTTGAAGTAGAAGATGACACCCAGTGGTGTTTCTCCACCAGTGAAATGCTTTGTACCTACAACCAGTACACCTGGTTCTCATGTAATGCCCTAGAATGGTACAATATTGCCCACTGGTCCTTACTGGCTGGACATGCTGGATATGCCAAGCACTCGGCCTCTGTGCAATGAACAACATTTAATCCCATCAATAGTCCCATCACCAAAGCTGCTTTCAAATAATAATATTTGAATGTCATAAATATTCTCCACTTGCAGGCCTACCGCTTCCCAAAGCTAAAGCAGTAAAAAATACAGGGTTAGAAATAATATTTCTGTGTGTCAATGGCAACTTATTAGGCATGTGCTCCTGAAAACAAATCAAAGCTCCTCTGGGAAGAAAATGTATTTTCAGGATAAATGAACAACCCACTGGCCAGAACAAGAAAACACTTGGTTACCCCAAATTAAGTTGC
This sequence comes from Patagioenas fasciata, assembly GCF_037038585.1. Lineage (NCBI taxonomy): Eukaryota > Metazoa > Chordata > Aves > Columbiformes > Columbidae > Patagioenas > Patagioenas fasciata. Next base: position 77,437,698 of record NC_092523.1, on the reverse strand, counting down.
TTTCTTAAGAGACACAATTGAAGGAGAACTTAAAGTTACTGATTTACAACAAACTGTTTAGAAATCGTAACAACTTCCTTCTAGATACTAAATCAAAGATAGAAAATGAACATTATGTATAGCTTAGTACAAGACCAAAGAAGAATTGCCTGCTTTCTTAATATGGACCCCTTTAATGTTAAGATTTAGGTTAAAGCAAATCCAACTGATAGGAGGAAAGATAACCATGAACTGTCATGCTAACATGTTTTGATTTTTTTTTTTTTTTAATTAGAGAAACAAACAAGAATATGTATCAGAAATCTTGAGGTTGTATTGAAGTTCAGTTGAACTACTTTAAGAAAAGCCTTTGAATTTACACCACCAAAGTACATCAAAATGAACAGTCGCATTGCTCACCTAGAAACACGCAAACATTGTGTTTGATTAGACACACTGAAAGCAACTCCACATCTCAGATGAGAATAAACAAGTATAGAGACAGAGATTAAAGATTTACATGTGCGTTTTGTACTGTAGATTATGATCAAAGGGTTCAATGTTAGGAAACAGATTACTGTAGTGGGCTTTTAAAAAGTAACACGTTGAAAAATAGCAACAAACAACATTGCATTGACATAGATAACTTCAGAAACAACTTTAGACAAACTAATGTAAAAAGTGTTTGTAGGCGACTTAACTTGTCCTGCAGGAATGAAGAACAGTTTCAACTCTACACATTTAAGAAAGATTCAGATTCTGGAGTCAGTATAACCGTCTTTGTCTAGATTTCTCTCTTTCAACAATAGCAATTTCTTTTTAACACAATTTTAAGAGCTATATCATAAAGTGCTCCATCCTATAGCACATCATAAATCTTCACAGCAGCCAGGACATGGGTCGAGCTCTAGACTACTCACTCTGTGAAGGCTAAGACATATGAACCGCATACAGATAAACATGTTTTCTAATTTTCAAATTATGTATTCTGACATCACAGAACATAAACCTTTGACATACAAATCCATTTATCAGGCACTAATCTGAAACTGGAGCAAAGGCAATAGAAAGAACGGTTCATACCATTTCTAATAATGCTTTGTTTCACGGGAATAAATCCCAAATCAGCACAAACTATTGGGAAAGTCTAGGGCCGCTAATAAAATATCCCCAGAAGAAAAAGGGGAAAGGAAAGGGTTTACCACAGAGTTTCTTTGCCTGTATAAAGTAAACACAAGAAATGAACAATACATGGTCTCTCCGGAAAGCTTATTTGCAGAAGACAGACATTTATACAATACCCAACATACTGCTCTCCTCTTTCATAAAGATTTCATAAGTATGCAACAAAATAAACAGAATGACTGAAGCAACAGCATGGGGGAAACCCAGTAAATAGAGCTCATTTCATATGAGCGAGGAAAGAGCAGTTACTGCACTTCTAATAACAAACAACAGATCATTCATAACAGAAACTTAAATAACACTGAGTTTCAGGTGAGCAAACCACACCAGGAACTGGATTTTTTTCCTTTTGCTGTCTTATACTTTAATTTCATTCTGAAAGTACAAAGTGCAACAGCATCCTGGTCTTCACCATAGTATTTTCTTGCTGCATATGGGCATTGCAGTGATACAGATTGACTGCAATGGTCCCCAAGGGTCCCCCCACCTTTCTCAGCCCACACACATCAGGGTGCCAGCAGCATCTTTGCAACCAAAAGAGTTCTTGGGACCAAAAGCTAATGAGAGTAACCTTGAAAAGCTCTGTGCTGGATACAGAGCAAAGGTATAGTGAACAAAATTCATGTATCTTTGTACCTTTCTGGTTGATCATTGTGCTGAAATACAACTCAGAAGGAGCTGAGAATAAGGGAGTATTTGCCTCAGATTTCTGGCAAGACCAAAGCAGTTCGTGACTGTGGAAATCCAAATCATATGCAGAGATTATCTGCCATACTTCATCCCCTGCCTATTTTTTACCCCATACCTACAAGGAAAACAATTGTGTCTTATCTCAGTTCTCATATTTGATCCATTGTTGATGCCATGCAAATTTAATGTTCAGAACAGTAGCTACAACAACAGATAACTTTTCCGTATTAAAAAATGAGGAAGGAGAGGTAACAAACTTGAGGTCGATAATAGAGTTTTTCCTTGTTATCTCTAAAAGTAGTTTAACAAATTGATTAACTATATGTTTAGAAAAAGTAATTCTATGTAACATTTAAAAAAAAATTACCTTCCAGGTTTTACACACCAAATTCAACTTAAAATTAACACAAATTAAATCTAAAAGTGACCAGAGAGAAAAAAAAGAATATGTGATTCATACTAATTAACCTATGTCATGTATGATATATTTCAATTACATTGGTTTTATGTCATATCATATCATTAAGCACACAGTACATCCAAAATTAATTTAGATGCAAAGATGCATAGACAGGCATGCCTAGAACTGCAAATACAGCTTCCTGGTTGTAGTTTGTAATTCACCTGTATACTAAGAAGTATCAGACAAAACTGTGTTCAAGTCAACCTATTTGTTATTTCCAATATGAAATACCAGCATGTGAACCTGGGTTAAGTTACAGATATGTGATTACTATATATAATAAAACATACAAGCATCTGTATATACAAATGAAATGCCAAATATTTAACATACTTGCAAACAACTAAAGACATATGCACACACAGATATATATGTTTTCTTCTCCACCTAAATACAGCTATTGGGATAGACATTAATTGATGTGTGCCTACTGCTAATGAGAATCCATGATGCTAACTAAAATTCAGCACAGATGCAAATTACATCTTTGTTGACCAAAACCTCACCTTGTCTGTTCAGAAAAAAACATGAATGTGACTTCCGTAGGTCAAAAAAAAATCATATTATCTGACTGAGCATGGACAAAATAACTTAGGTATGCATTTGAGATGTGGGAAATTTCAAACATTTCATATAATTGGGTTCCAAGAGATCCTGAAAATCACATCAAAACAACAACCACTTAAACAATTGTCTTAAATAATTTTTTTCTATCTACTTTTTTCAAGGACAAAACCACAATGTTTTCTCTCGTTTGGAAGCAGGGACCTCTAAGAGTTGTAAACGAAATGAAAGTTACCTGCAATTTTGCATGTCAAACATACACATTCATTTCTTCCACCTAGTCAAGCATCACCAGCAGACCCAAAGTATTTGATGATTTTCTAGACCTTCATTGAAATGTTGAAAATGGATTAGATCATAGATTGCTTACACACGTACATGAGAAGAAGAGTCCTACATAAGGAGGGAGGATAATTTATAAACCTTGTGTTCATGTATCTGGCTCTTTTGGGAGATCAGGATGGAGAAGTGACAAGACCAGGACTTGACAATGAGTTAAGTGGTGACATCTGAGCAAAGATTTAGTGGGACTGCAATGTTGACCATTAGGTGTTTTCATTTCAACCAAGCCATCTTTAGAGACCTCAGTTCTTCAGTGGACCAAGCTCTTACAGTGCAGTCCTGTCTTGGACTAAAAGGAGACTAAGTAACTCAAGTCCTGATTATTTTTTTAGGCTTTTTTTAGGAATCTTTTCAAAGATCGTTAGCACATTTTCTCAGTAGTGGACACGACAATTAGACAGAGTGTTTCAACAGTTAATCAACCAAATTCACATATAATTCCACTCTAACTCTCATAACAGGGTTTAATTGAGCTGTAAGTGATTTGAAACACTTCAGTTGGTTCCTTTCTTAAAAGCACATTTCACCCAATCCAAACTCTTGTGTAAGTGTGCTTCTTAATAATGTCACATTTTAAAATACATTCTTTCCACTAGCAATTGTTTACAACTTTATATGAAAGGTATGTAATCAGAACAGTTTTTATTCTGCAGTATTTCATGAGTTCTACCTATTTTTGTAGCTTTTTACACCGAAATATTGATGGAAATGTAAGATGAAAGTTGTAACTTAAAACCCTGAACATATGCAAAATAAAATGTCACTTCTGGTATACATCAATTTTAGTTTGTTTTTGCACATAGTAGAAAGATTTTCCTGTATGTTCATAAAAGACTGGGGTTTGACCCTCTAAACAAAAGATACTTTATTTTGAGAAACCCAAAAGCTTAAGAAAAAAAACATTGGGGTCAGCATTTCTTACCTCTACATAGATCAAAAACTCTTTAAGACAATTGAAATTTCTGAGTAGAGTACAAGTGGTTCTTTATGAAAAATGTACATTATATGATTAATGAAATGTCTAAATGTGGAATTAAGAAATTCTAGGTGTAAGAAAATGTCTTTGGACATAATGAAACTGAAGCTTCTTCAATCTTCTGTCCCACAGATTGCATGAAAATTCCCCATATTCATGCGTACAGCAATACTCTTAATAAAGATGTGCTTTTAAACAATGCTGATGAGGAAAACAGCAAAACAAAACAAAGCAAAACACAAACAGGTTGCACAGTTTCAGGCTACAAATAAATGAGACTATATTCAGGATAGAAAATATTCCCATTGGACTACATGATTTCTCGACTAAATAACATAAGTAACTATTTTCATTTCCTCCCTGAAAGATATTCCAATATGTTTTCCCTAGAATACCCAAACTTTGCTCAGAATTAGTTACTCCCGTATTTGTGGAATACAGTATAGAAACATAAAACATCTTTTAGAAACGTATAGACCTGTTGTAAAGGCAAATACAAATGTATGGGCCAGTATGTACAGGCTGTAACTTTCAGATTCATTAAGTTTCTCAGTTGCTGAGAATGTTGTCAAACTAACATCAGGAATCTCTCTAAAATAGTGAAGCAATCTGAAAAATAATTTCTGCTGCCGACTAGGAGGTTTTAAAACAAAACTGTTATGTTATCAATACGATTTTGTACTGCATATAATAGTTAACCAACTGACAAATTCAGATTAAGACTACATGCTTCTCTGGATGTGGATGCACATAGCGACACGGGGATGCCCAGTACCTCATGATAACTCTCAAGGATATTCACGTCACTCCTTGTTTTCCGTTTACATGAGCCTAATTACCAATTCAGATATTGAAGAAATCATCAGACATACAGTAAATTGAAGGCATGACAGTATTACTACATAGAAGCTACAATTCTGCTAAAATCTATACTACTAGCTTTTAAGAAGCAAATCATTATTTATAACCCTGAAAAAAATATATATTAATATTTATGATGTTATAAATCTCCATGAAAGCCAGTGCCTACTTACAGAGAAAAAAATATATATATGTTGGTTGGTAGGAAGTCTAAGCATTTTGCCAAAATCTGCAAAATCTCATGGAATGCATATTAGAGTATCTGAGTCATGAGCCTCATCTTCATAGCACATCATAAACACCTCGTATGCCAGTATGCCAAGTCATAAGAAGTTTTGGTGTCAGAAAACTATTTTGGGAGAAACTATGAATGGACTTTAATATAGATTGCTCCACACTCATTTAAAAGACTCTGACTATTTTTTAAGAAGTTCAAATTATGCCATAGCTCACAGAAGATATGAAATTTGCTGGAGAAAATATCCTATGAATAGAAAAGTACATTTTCCCTAAAAGAATAATTACCAGTCAACCACAGCTGATGGGAAGCTATTACAAACCACCATCTCCTTCACTGATTTGGATTTTTCAGGTAAAATTTTGACAGCTCTGCCAAGCTGCTCCAGTAATATAATAATTCTTACATGGATTACTCTGAGCACTCCGTAGAAGTAGTATCATAATACCTAAAGACACTGACCAAGAAAGCCAAAGAAACTGGTAATTAGACGCCAAATCTATCTGAGAAAGTTAAAGGTTCAGTGCTCCATATGTCCCCCTCATAGTATGAAAAGTAGAACAATACCTCATGATAAATCTCAAGGAGATTCACATGTCAACCCCTATTTGCCAAACTCCTTGTCCTCTGACATGTGATGACATTCAGTGTATTATTATCTAACAGAGCTGCTATTCAAAAAGTCACCTCACACGTAATGTAGGTGACTCAGTTACTTAATTAAGCGATACAAAACAACTAAAATTACAATGTATTATGCGTACTATTCCATTAAAATATAATCAAGAAGCCCTGTTATATACAGATTCTCAACATGTGCTGCACAACAGTCACAGAATCACAGAAACACAGAATGTCAGGGATTGAAAGGGACCTCGAAAGATCCAATCCCCCTACCAGAGCAGGAACACCCAGCTGAGGTTCCACAGGAAGGTGTCCAAGCGGGTTTGAATGTCTCCAGAGTAGGAGACTCCACAACCTCGCTAGGCAGCCTCTTCTAGTGTCTGGCACCCTCACTGAGAAGAAGTTTCTTCTCAAATTTAAGTGGAACCTCTTGTGTTCCAGTTTGAACCCATTACCCCTTGTCCTATCATTGGTTGTCACCGAGAAGAGCCTGGCTCCATCCTCCTGACACTCACGATAATTAAGAACTTGTAACAATTACTAGCTAGTATTTGCACAGATAACTATGACTTCAGAATGACATCATGGTCCACAATACCAGATTTTGTCAGACTTGTTATTAATCTGGCCGAATTTCATACTGAAAATCATCTATAGATAACAAGCACAGAATGTGAAGATGTGTTAGCAAGTGTCTATTCAGAATTTAATCATACTCTCCAGGAAAAATTTGTTCTGTTGTAACAAAGAGTAAAAGTTAGCAAACCAGCAAAAAAAGAACTAAACTTAATAACTTGTATCAAATGGCTAGCTATTCTTTAAATAAATGGAAACTGTGACTAATAAGCGGTACGTAGGAAGGAAAACGGAGAATGTAATTGCCGTAATACAGCACATCAGTGGTCCATCTAGTCCAGCATTCTGTCTCCAGAAACATGCATAAAAAATGCTTAATGAAGCAAACAGAACATGCATAAATCATCAGCTGCCTTCAGCAAATGCTTCATGAACTCAGAGCTGACTTTACATCGACAGTATTTAAAAAGGTCATAGGCAGACCAATCTCAAACTACTCTTGAAGAAAAAATGTGTTCGATTCTGCAACTATCTTTTCTGCAGGTTTCATATTGTGCTTCTTTTTGTACAACTCCTTGGCATTCAGGTTGAATCTACTGATGTATATTAGCGTCTTCTGTCAGTCTATTTTTTAAAATCTTATCTTGCAAGAATTTAGAAACATAATGAATTACAGATGTAGGGCTACTGGAGCATCTCATGAATGGCTTGTTCATGAAGACTGAGTTTATTTTCTGCTTTCTCATTAATATTTCTTATTACTATACCAGTAATTCAACTACTCCTCTTTCTGTTCTAGTCCCTCATGAACATACACATCCCTGCTTTATATAACAGAGGGAATAATTTATGAACTAACATGCAGTTAATGAATTGTAATAAAAATGATCTTGTAGAAAATGAATAAACACAAAGATTAGCACAAATATACAAGATCTGATTTGATTACTGAATTCTAGTGGCAGAAGCCAGAGGAAGGAAAAACTACAGTATTATAGTGATAGAAATTTCAACTTAGAGTGAAGTCCAAGTAACAAAGTGTTATGAAAACACACAATTTGCAAGTTTTAAACCAATCTATTAGGTCAAAGGGACAGAGAGCAACTGAAGAGTACAAGGACTCATGAGAAACTGATTTCAACATGGTGACACTCGAAAAATCTATTTATTTCTAATGGTAACAACAGTGTCACTTGTGACTAGCCATTATTAGAATGCATCTGACACCAACATACAAAAAACAAAATAGCATTAAACAATAAAAAGTAATTGAAAATATGAAGGCAAGCAGACCAAAACCGAAACTCCTGTTAAGATGAGCATCACCTCCTATTGCTTTCTGGGGGAAAAATGATCTTCTAATACAGTTTTTCTGAGACTATTTTTATATTCAAAATTACAAAACAGTGTGAAGGTTCATGGTAAGTATGACCCATTTTCTTCAATAGTTATTATTCGGACAACCAAAATAATTTCATAAGCTATAATATATAGGTAGTATTTTATATTAAGGTAAATGGATAGAAAAATGTTTCACATATCAAACATTTACTGAGTTAATTGTTCACTTTATTAAATGACTTTGTTCACTTCTAATTACCAATTAATTGTTCAATTATTTCACATAATCATTTTGAATGCAAGTAACTACTTTTGCTTTAGTGGCCAAGGACTGGATAAGAAAGAAACTGGTATTTGGAGTGTTAGAAGTCTAAATGCTATACCATGCACTAAATGTTTGTCACCCTTCCTCAGATATATACCCTGACCACTTAACACTGGCTTCTCTATTGTGATTGTCACTCGGTTGATGTCATATTATGTTCTTCTGGCCATTTAGTTGCGTAACTAGCTCACAAAAGGAGCTATGGACCTCTTCAGGCCTATTAGAAACTGTCTGGGGAATGATGTCTCTCGGCTGGGGGTACTGCCCGGGAAGGCAGCATCCTCAGCTCATGGACAGCTGAACGGGGCTATGACATGATGACATGGACTGAATGTGTTCTTTGTTGATATACCAGCAAGTCAGGAAGGAAAATGGATCTATTTTTCAAATAGATCCTTCCCTCACTAGAAAATGCTTGTGTGTCACCCTCTCTAAATAAAGTAGGATTCATTCTCAAAAGAATTCTATAGAAAAGTCGTAGCCAGCTGGTCTCAGATACCTGCACTAGGTAGAAGTATAGGAAAACTGAAACATCCTTAGTAAGAAATGTTTGCAATTTCCTTTTATTCAGACCTAATTTTAACTTCATACTTCTGTGACAAAAGCCTATGTTTGAAGTCAGAGGGAAATACCACTGTACATGTGCTACTGCAGAATTCTTCTAGAAAAGATTTGCTTTACGTGTGGCATTTGTTGGTTTGGTTTGGTTTTTTCCTCTCCTCTCTGGAAATTCCACTTACAGAAAGATGATAAAATTCAGAAATTTACTGTTTGTGTCTCTGGTTGTGGTTACCAATTAACAAGTAGTGCTGGACTTCAAACATTTCTCAAGTGTAGTAAATTACATGATCTGCCTTATTTTAATACTTCTATAGTCCCATTAAATTCCAGCAAGCCTTTATTGTAAGTTGCACACAAAAGGAATAAGAGCTTAGTTTTGTTTTGTAAATGAACTGTTTGGTAACAGTAGGAATTCCAAATTTTAAGTTCATTACTAAAGGAAACTCATGACCTTAACAGTTTCTGTGTGTGTTCTCAGTGTACTTAACATCTACTGAATCAGCTCAGAGCAGTTAAGGAACAGAGAGGATAATAAATTACCTCAAAGCTATGTTTTTTCCCCTTCTGTGCCTTCAGATGTTGTAAGCATAAAATTTGGTAATGCCTGTGCCCGCTTTAGGCCACAAATCAATTGTGGTTCCATGACCATTTACCATTCCAGAGGACGGGCAAACAGAAATATAGTTTTTCTTCTGTAGTCAAAGTGAGCAAAAGGTGGGCACAATCTGCATTTCAAACCACAGGACAAGTCTAGTGCCACGGCCAGTGATCTTTAATGCAGAAGTCACAAAGCTCCTATGTGTTTTCCTTTATGGTCTCACTCTCTGGTCTCTTGATTTTCAAAATCACAAAATGTGCAGGACCATCATTACGTTCATGGGAAAACTGTCACTGACTTATGATAACAATTTAATGAGGTTCAAGGAAAAAACGTGTTTGATGATGCTTATGTGACTGAAGACATTTCCCTCAATGGATAGACAAGCAAAACCAGTCTTAAAAGGAATGGCGAAGTTACTTGGCTTGGCACCACTAGTACAAAGAATTAACCTATTTAATATGATCTTGTTCATCATAATGAGCTTCATCTAATTCCATCCTTCAGAAAGCTTCATTTATCTAACTTACAAATCATATGTTAAACAAAAGCACTTCACTATATTAGTGTAAATTACATCAAATGCACTAGAGAAAATTACCTAATACAATATTCTAAACCATTTAGTGTTATGAACTAGAAACTAAAAGAGGAAAATTGCATTCATGATTTGTAGGCTATTGAAAACACTCTACACCTGAATTCACACAATCTGCATATACCTTGCTGCTCTCTCAATGGTAAAAGGCTTTAATAAACCAGAGAACCAGAAGTAATATTCCATGAATTAAGCAGAAAAATATGTTAAGTCCCTCTGAATGTGCATGAACAAGACCCTACAGGTGGTCTCTTCTCAGGCTTTGGCACCTGAACCAGGGAACTCCTCACTTCAGCTTGGTTTGCTTCCAAAGCAAATACAAGACAAGAGTTCCAAAACAAGGCCCAAGGTTTTTCAAGTGCAGAACAAACATCTGGACCAACATCTGGACACAGCATTGGCATTTTTGTTAATTGTCTGGTGTTTGCACAAAATGCCATGGATGCGATTGAGCAAATCCCCACACATACCCTGAAATGTTTGAATATATACATATATATATATATTGAAAATTGCCGGTAAAAAAAAAAACAAACAGTGAAATCCAGAAGTACTGGTTAACTTACAGGCCTATTCTATGGAAAATTATAGACCTAGAAACTTTTCCAAAGATTCTCTCTTCTGTTACTCAGTAGTTGTTCACGAAAAATTCACTCCCAAGTCTACAAAGTAAAACTAGTTGAGTGTGGAATCAATATTCTTGCTATAATACATTGACTTGGTATGTAGTCAGATAACCTCAGAAATAAAAAGCAGAAATTCCTCTTGAGAAAAGAGGAAAGTGTGTTTTGAACTGCAAAAAATGAAATGTGTTGATGTTTTCTGGAAAATCCAAAATTTTGAGATTAATAGCTTCTTTCAGAAAAGCAAGTAGGTGGAGTAATAAGAACTGTAAAATCTTCAAAATACATAAACCATCTCTTTCCACAAGATAATCTTTGGAGATCTCCTAAAACAGCTCTTACTAATAGAACTTCTTATTCTGTAGACCAGAAAACATTTAATTTAAACAAATTTATTAATACAAAGCTCACTTGCAGCAAATATTCTTAAACTAAGCAGGCAGTCTTTAAAATATTTAAACTACTAAAAGGAAAACTTTGCCTTTAAGTTCAAGAAACAAGAACTTCAGAGTGCATATAATTCATATTTTGACATAAATCTGTACATCATAGTATCTAATATATAGAATTTCTACTTAAATAAAATATTCTGTTTCTTAAGGGCAGAAAAGGTTTCTGTTCAACTGCTACAATAATCATAAAGGAGTAAATGATATCTTCAGGAACTTAAGAATTACACAGATACTCAAATGAACAGATTCCTTGTATTAATTGTTTTAGAAACAATAAGCTGCTATTAATTGTGGGGGTTTATTATTATTATTATTATCTTTTTCTCTTCCCTTGTGAGTTTTCTGCTTTAGTAACATAAAATTACTGGGCTTTCATTTGTTAAATCAGATCACGGTCAAATTTAACCTGTGTTAAATTATAAAACTTCAAATAAAAGTTTAATTCAGAATCTGCTCTATACACCAACAGGAATTAAGTTCAAATCAACGTAGGATACAGTGCTACCAACAGTCCATTACAGCCATCAAATGTCGGTTATTAAAACAAAAAACTAAATATAGAAGTTCCAGAAAGCAAATTTATAAAATTGTGTGTTTGTAGTTTTCATCTGACTGTATTTGATCAAATGCAGTGGAGCCCAATTACTAATTGACATCTCAGACTATGAACTTGGAGTGTGTTACAGATATTCTTCTGACTTCTACTTACTCAGCAATGACTGTTTCTTCCTTTCCATGCCCCATAAAGGTCTTTTAGACCTTTAGGATGTCAAAAGATTGAAAAATACTGATGTGGCTGTATCTCAGCTAAAGAAACAGAATCTGCTAGTTTAGGGATTTACAGACTCTCTAGGAAAGGTGGTACAGAAAAGAAGGTGGTAAAATTGCCTAACGTAATTCTGTATATCAGGCCAAGAGAAAATAGAGGTCACTGAGCTTCTTTTTTCCTAAAACAGAACCTATTGAGAGAAACAGTTACTAAATCACACTAAGTTGGGCAACAAAAATAACAAAGAAATACTGCCGACTTCACCTTTTTCCTGGATAGAAAGATTAACCGTTCCACAGTTAGATTTCCTCTCTCTCTTATGGGATTTTGATCCCATAAAATCATTAAATCTCCCCAGGTATTTGGATAATTTGTGTATGAGTTATACAATAAAAATAAATTTCCCTAAGTATGCAGCTATAACAAATAAATTGCTGATTATACATGGCAGGTATTCCAGCAGTCTAATACAGTGGAAAAGATAAGCATCAAAGTCGTATGGAATATACATGGGATTTACGCTGAAGTGCAGTGGAAAGGAAATTGCAGGGAGCATCTTAGTCATTCTGAGTTTTCTTAAGTTAACATCTTCATAGAAGCACAGGACAGAAACAAGAAGTGACTGATAAAAATGTCTGTTGCTATAGCAATTAGTAATATCAATAGCAACTGATTAAACATTGACTATAAAATCTTTCAACAACAAAGTAAATCAAAGTACTTAATTGTTCCTCCCTATCTTAAACTCCTAAGCACTGAAGGTGGAAAAACACAGTGGCCATCAGAAGAGGTTTTCTCCAAGAGGTCTGATTAAGCTGATATTCAACTGGAGGTTAAATTAAAACTTCAAAACTCTAGAGCTTAAAAAGACATTCAGAGGCTAAAATAAATTAGAATACTCAAGATGTGGTGCTGTATATAAATAATGGAACAAATTTTATGAGACCAACACATTTAGTATGTTAGTAGTGATGGAAACAAGCGTGCAAATTGTTTGAGGTACCAACGCATTTAACAAGAAAGCAGCAAGGAAAGCAGCTCTGTAAAAATGAGGCAAAAACTGCAAGTTATTCCAAAGCCTCTAGATAAAAACTACCATGTAATTGCTCTGTTTATCTGCATCCATCTTTCCTGAAAGGTTTTACTTTTGTCCTTAGCTTTTTTACCTTTTTCTTGTTTACTTTTAAACTCTTATAAAGTATTTAAACACTTCCATTTAGAGTTTAAACATCTAGAAATTGCCACATTTATCACTCTGAGTTTTAAAAGGGAATTAAAAAGATAGCTAAAGCAGTAATTATGGCTATTTGGCTCTAATAAAAAATAATATATCCCACATGCGCAATATAGTCCATTCATGAGTCTCAATACTTTAAGATGCCTGAGGGTCAAATTGCAGGGATGGGAAAGTTGGGGTACATTACATCATATAAAAGATACATAAAAAATCTGGCATCTACTGCATGCCCAAGTGTAAAATGGTAGGGGCTGCAGTAAAAAGCAACAAATAGGACTCTAAAAGATGACGGATGTGTCAATTAAGAAGTCTGCTGTGTCATAAATTCTTTTCCTATGGTGTTCTCAGGAGGTTGCCCTGGTTCAAAACTCTTAGAAAACTCTATCAACAGAGTTCTCAGACCACAGACTGGAAAAGCTCAGGCACAGATAGCTGTACTAAGCAGGGGAATGCCCGAGCCAGCTTGTGAACTACATGGGCTGAATACATTTTTCTGAAGAAAGCTGGAGAGCAGCAGGAGGATGCCAAAATTGGCACTCTTCAACCTTTCCAGGGAAATAAAGCCAACCCCATTTTCAACTTAACAGAAGAAATGTCCCTGACATGTAAGAAATGGGTCTCCACATCTTTAGCAATATACAAAATACTCATTTATTGTGGGGGTTTTAGTTCGTAACCATCTAGCAATGAATGAAAAGCAGGCATCCATGTTGATTTTATCTGGTCAAATAATGACATAAGAGGCGCTGACAGTGGTAAGCTTGCCCACAATTATTTAAAAGCATTTAAATAAAAGCAATTATAATAAAAGTATTTAAAACATTTAAATATAGGATTTCACCAGGAAGTGGTAAAGCTGGATTCTTTTCCCTTCATGAGTGGTTATGGTTTGAGCAATAGGGTTAAAACAAGCAAACAAGCAAGCAAACAAACAAGCAAGCAAACACCTATCCTACAACTAATTTTGGAGAAGGGACTACAAACCTGGGATTTCCTTCAGCCAGGCAAGGCTCTTGTGCATTGTCCTGCCCCCTCACTTAGTCTATATCCCATTAAACTCGCATTCTTCTCAGTCCAGTACCTTATTTTAAACCAAGTCTCCCTTTCTCTTCTTGCCTTCCTTGGATGCTAGGAAATGGAAGTACTTGCAGCTGAACACTCTCTATAACTATTACACTATCACACAACTGACAACCTACACCCTTCCAGCACCTGCTTCTCTTGCACCCAGCAAGAATGTATGTGGCCCTCCAGCCCCCTCACTTTGGCAGGAACTCCTATTCCAGCTTTAGGTATACCGGGACTTTTTTTTTTCCAAATAGTTAAAAAGCCAACAGCATTCTATTCTTGGGTCATCTCTGCTAAGTGAACAGAGGAAGAGTTTGCAAATTGAACTGATAGCAATTTAAATATGTGTTGCTAGACTACTCTGCTGGAAAAAAAAAAAAATAATAATGGACCAAACTGTTATTATTCCTAGTACTGTCGTACAGAGTTGGGAACCAAAAAAAAATTCATAAAACAGCAGCCACAGCTGTTTTCCACAGAGCACATGAATGTTCCCTTTCAATAGCCCTGGACATATTAGACACAACAAGAGGAATGGAAAGGCACAGAAAGAAGATAACTGCATATTGGTTGTCCTCTAGGCACATACCCACACCAGCCCCAAAGCTCAGTCCATTTTTCCTAGTGAACATTATTTCTTTCCTTCCCTGCCAGTATTGTTGCCCTCTAATGTGATGCTGTAAAGGTTCGCAACAAAATGGTTGCAAGAGTCCAGATTGCTCAAGAGGAATGTGGATACGTTTACTAATGAAGCACTTAGAAAAGCTGCAATGTGAAAAAGAGTGAAACTGGATGCTGAACAGCAAAAAGGTCACTTACCTCTCGCACATTTCCTAAACCAGAAGTTTACAAATCAACCAGCTGCAGCCTTTAATATGTCCAGTAACTGCACGTAGCTTTTGAAAATCAGCAGTATTGTGAAAGTTTGTCTTTCTTGAAACCATGTTTTTGGAGTTGTCAAAAACTTCCTTGGGATACTCATGCTTCAACAATGGTATTTTTTCCCTTCCTAATCTCCATGGTACCTGCACTCAAAAGTGACCTGTGAAATGTTATGCATACCCTCTTCTCCTCCAGTCCCTGTGAGTAACAGACTGCAGAGCTGGGTCCTTGTTACATTGTTCTGGTAGCCCAATGTTTAGCTTCATCAGTTATTGAGGAACACACTGATGTCAGACAGTACACCAAAATCACCAAATCTAACACCAGATTAAAATATTTACTTTCAGCATCTAAAATAGACTGAACAGTTAAAAACACTTTATCAGAGATGTAAGTGAAGAACTGAATGGAAAATCAGGGTTAGTTTATTCCATCGAGATCAGAACTGGAAGTCTGGTTAGAAATCTCTGCCTGTGTTCAGTTGTTTTGATCTTTTTTCTTCCCTGCATCCCCTAACCAAGAACTACCTCTTCCTGCATGTCCTACATTTCTAATTCATACCAAAGAGGAAACCCTGATCTAGTGAACCACTCTTTATTGTTACACCCTTTGGGAGGATTTTCCAGAAAACCCAATAGAACTTAGTCTCCCTCTGCCCAAACCTTCTTACCTCAAACACAATCAGAAAAACATTCTGACCTCCCTCCTCTCCACCGCTCTTCTTTGAAACAGCAATAATTCTATATTAGCTGACCAGCTGTTATCTTCTATACTTCCCTGGCTTTCATTCAGAAAGCTCGTCATCAACTGGCTAACTCTTCAATGTTAACATCTCCATTCACCTGCACTTTGTATGAATTTATACCTGCATACATTAACAAACTAATTTGGTGTAGATATCTACAAGAGATTTTTATTACAATGTCACTATGGATGACTGGCTAAGTCGATTGAGATCACACACAATAACAACATCAATCATGTTGGACGGCAATGGGCCCGGGTGGATTAACCTACAAAACCAATCTTCAAGGGATACTTTAAAAATGGCTCAATATCAAACAAACCAGGAGCCCAAATATTTAGTTTCCCTTGCTTTCACAGTGCAATACGATCCCTCTGGTTGTCAGAGTAAGATGAAGTGTAGAGCAGTGTACTACAGAGATTTTAATATAGAGCCTAAACACTAGTAAAAAATGCTTATTTGTGACATGACACCATAACAAATGCTTAACTCCACAAAACAAAATAAAACAACATGAGAAACCTCTGTTAATATTTATATTCTGTAACAATAGAGGTATGATCTCCAGAAAATGAGAAATGTGAGAAAAAGGCAGAGTACTGTAATTAAATGACTTAGTGTACAAAGTCACCCACTCTATAGGGAAAAAAGAAAAATACCCTTGAAAATTTGATCTTGTGTAGCCATGAATGATTAGTCTAAACTACAATAGGCATTGGCATTTCATTGCAAAAATATTCCTTTTGCTCAGTTAGTACCAAACTGATTCTTTTACACAGTGTTCACATGCTGGGTCTGTTATGATAAGAAGAATTGAACTTGAAGCACCTTGAAACAGAAGTACACCTGGCTTCTCTGAGTCATCAGATATAGGGGTTTTTCCACAAATAAATGTGTTTATTCCATTTTCTTGGCTAAATTCCAGCTCTCAATAATGCCAATGTTCTCATCTACAGTTTTAAAATTCTGTAATGCCTAAAGTAGTCGGTGAGTGAGAAATGTCTGCATTTTAATACCAGCAAAATTCTTCCTCAACTGTATGTATTGTGCAGAGAAATCCATTAGGTTCTGTAAAACTGTTACGTAGAGCAATTAGTCAATGCAGTACTTCTGAAAGGACTGTAGATTTACTTCACACCTACTGTCCTTCATTCCTTCCCCAAGATACTTTGCCCTTCAATCTGTTCCTGTGGCAGAATAAATCCACAAAGACTGAAGCCAAATGGTGACTTCAAGACACACAGGACAAGGAAAAAGCCAACTAAACCCACCAGAAAAACAAATTCCAAAGACTGAGAAGGAATATATAATTCTGGGAAAGTCTTCTGTTGTCAAAGGACAAAACCAGGATATTTAATGTGTTTCTCTTATTAATACTTTTTTTTTTAAGAAAGTGGAGGGAACTACAAGGATGTTGGTATTATTTTTGCTGTGATAGATGATCGGATGATGAGAATGCAAAAGCAAAAAGATAAAATAAATGGGAAAGGGGAAAAAAATATCCACCATCACTACTGAAAAAAATACATTTATTACTGCATAAACTCATCCATTTAAACACCAATTTTATCTAGTCATTTTATAAAAATGTGCTCCATTAATATTTGTGCTGAATGTGAATTTTACTTTCATTATTCTTCTACTAACTACAGTTGGCAGGACCCCACAATCCCACAGAAATTAAAATAAAATAATTATTTTTATATCCTAAAATAAAGATTTGGTTCATCGAAGAAAATTTTAGAGCATGAGTATCTTCACAAGAACTTCCACTGAAATACACAGATGATACAGCAGCACTATTTATAATAGATACTTTTGTGTAAAATACAACCACTCAAAAAAACTAATTAATTTGATTTATTAATCTATTAGAACTACTATTAATGCTGAAATAAAATAATTTAGGTTAGAATTACCATATGTCAATATGTACAGTATTATACCTGAAGAAATCTGAACCATTGTTGTAAAATTTCCATTGTTAGAAATCCACTAGCAACAAGTGACCGAAGAGAAATTAGCTCCATTTTTAGCAAACAACATAAATTACTTTAAAATACATTGCAAAGCTGATGTCACCTTGAAGACTAGTGTTATCATCCTTCATCAGTCACTGTTGATTATAGGGAATAAAATATAGCCAAGCAATGCTAGCGGTTGTATTTACGCTTACATTTATGTTGCTACTATGTATTTTAACTCTTCTCATCAGAAAGGGGATTGGCAGACTCTGGGAAAGCCAGAAACTACCATCTCATGACTTCTGGATCTATATACTGCACTCCTTTTCCCCCATTCCCAGTTTATTCTCAATTCTGTTCAGTTTAGCAGAAAAATCATGTCTTTTTTAAGGTAACTATTCTGATTTGCAAGTCCCCAAGTGGTAGCATCTGGTAATCTTTTCCAAAACTTAATTCACTGTATGACAGAAAAGTAGTTAAACTTGCTTGAGTTCTAATCTTGAGTATTTTGGGGCCACTATCTAAAAGACAGAGAAACACATAGCAGCACATCAGTGGGTAAACACAGATGAAAGGACACTACCCAACTCTCATACAACCGTTGTATATCTGATCACACAGTGGACTGTTCTTCCTTAAGTCTCACAAAATCTGTTTTTCACAAGTTTTTGTATTAAGTCCTTATCCCCTGGATCCATTCTGGTGTACTCTCACCCTTCGTAAAATGGGACACCAAACTCAGATCTGATATTAAGCTTATGAATGTTCTATCTCAAGATTGTTAATGCTGCGTACATAGAAAATATCGAATTTCCATGTCAGCTCCTAGTTATAATAAATTTTCAGTTAAGTAAATAAATAAAAAGAATGCACGTTAACCTTTTCATCCATAGTATTTCTGTAAAAGTTCAAAATGAATGTCTAAGGAGGAGGTGTTTGTTGGTTGGATGGTTTTGGGGGAGAGATTGACAAATCTCTTCATATCAAATACAAAATTTATCCAAAGTAAGAAGAAAACATTTGAAACACCATATGATTTGAACTTTGCTACTTTTAAGTCAAGAGTAAAAAATCCCAACTGTTTCTGACATCTGACAAAGATGATTTCTAAATCTACTTAATTTAATATAATCAAGTATCTCTGCAATTGTGATGTTTGGGAGGGTTTTCAGTTTGCTTTTATATAACTATTGCCTATAAAGTCACAATCACCAATTTTAACATGTTTAATGAAAGAATCTAATTTTTTAAACATGAAATATTCAGATTTTAGTTAGCGTTGGTTTTCTAAAACTCACTCCAGGAAAAATCTTCGAATACATTTCATAAGTCATCAATAAGTAACCACTGGTTAGGAATCATACATTTTTGAGGACAAAATTAGGTCGCTATCTACCAGATGCTGGCCTTTCTTAGCTTCCATAAATAATTAAACAAGTGTAATAGAAAGGTTGTAAAATTAAAAATACATACCATCATTTTTCACAAAATTCATGGCACTGTACCATTCAGATAATTTCAGATTTCTAAGGTGAGACTTTAATTTTCAATAGTGTATTCATTATTCTATGTAACCAAACTAGGCTAAAATTTCTCCACTGTAATTGCATATAATACAAAATGACGTATTATAAACTCAATGTAGAATTACTGTAAATCCTTTTAACAGGCCCATATGAAAAGAACAAAGGTGAAAAATGTCACTTACTTGAGCAGGGGTGTTGTTGCTAGATGTACGAGGTTGGGCGAGCTGTCAGAACAAGATAAATGGAGCTCAGTTGTACCATTAACCTGTGACATTTTTGACAGTGCAAGGCTATGCAGTGTGAAAAAAGCAGAATATGTATCTTTTGACTTTTTTCCCCTCAGTTAGTAATAGAACTACGAAAATAGATGCAATAATCTTATATAAGAAAAAAGTGTCATAGTCAAATATGAGGGAAAAAAAAGTGTCATAATCTAATATAAGAAAAAAGCATCAAAACCCCTCTTTTTCCAGCCCTCAAAAATATAAAAACTGAAATTAAGAGACCCATGCCTTAAGGATACTCTGCAGATAAATTCCACTACAAGATACAGAAAAGGAAATTCTACGCAGAAAATTGTATTAAAATTTAAATTAAAATTAAATTGTAAATTGTAAATTAAAATTAAATTGTATTAAAATTTAGAACAAAATAATAATTTATTTTTCATAAATCTTGATGTTTTAAGAACATCAAATTATAGCCTCCATACTGAAAATTTGATTTATACTTCTTGTCAAGCCAACTTTAAGCAGAAAGAGGAAAATGAACTAATCACTATAAAATGATGCTCGGTATACATAAGGCAGCAGTCATTCAGCACATTATTAATTTTAGACTTTAGTGTTAACATTATGAATTCTAGCAGTTCTTCCCTAAGAATACACAATGTCCTGCTGAAAATACAAACCCCACTTTTACAAGTTATTTTACAAGTATTTTGCAAGTTAATATATGCCAAAAAAACAGAGGGATACTTTGTGAAAAAGCTTTTTAGATGGTTGATGATTAGAAACCTTCTTCAACACTTCAGTGAATTCGAAATATTCCTTAACAACAGTGCTTTTCCAATGAAAAAACTGAGAGCAGATCAGTTCTCATCTAGATATCCTTTGTGGTATGAAGAAATGTTATAAAGCAAATACAAAATTTAGGTTTTAAATGTATTTAGGAATGATTCTGCTTTTTTATTGTTTTTTTTCTTTTAAATTTTCGGAATCACCTGCATTGTTGTATTGTCTAGTTTAACAAAGAGAGCATCTTTCATTTTCTTCTCATGTAGCTTTACAGGGGACAGAGCACTAAAAGCCACAGCATAGGTAAATTTTACTATATTATTTTAGTATATTATTTGATTTGATTATTTGTTATCGGAGTAAAAGGATATGTTGTAGTCACACAACAAACATGATCACCCATCAGTGGAAGATTCTGGCTTCAGTTCTGTTAGGATAAACATAGGTCAGTTGTTTATCACTTCTTTTTAATGCTCTTTATCAACCTTTTCATCTTGAATAAATGATGGCATCACTAAATCAAGATTATCTTTATGCCTCCCCTAAGCTCCCTGAAATTCCTTTCCTGAGAGCTGGCAAGCACCTTCAGTATCAGCAGGAAATGGCTGCAGTCAGGAATTTATATTATGAGTTTATTCTCGTTTTGAATTACAACTCAAAATAATTTTCAGAGGAGTCAAAGGCATAACACGTAGCCAGTAATACTGCATTTTATTCTCTCAAACTTCTTGAAAATTCTAAACCCATGGATTACCACATAATTGCTGCTAGCAATAAAATAGCAAAAGTACATCCTACCAAAAATGGTACCTTATGAAAGGGAAATTGTGTGGGTTCGGTGGCTCAGTTACTGTGATTTGATGTACTGTGATGTGAGGTAGTGAGCCAAGTCACCTCAACTCAGTGAACAGAGAAAGCAATCTTAGAAAGGACAGCAGCAATCACTCTGAACATTAAAAACGTCTGATGGAGTAACTAGAGTCACATTTTACAGCAACAGAGGGTGGGTAAAACCATTATTTGAGCTACCAAGCCTTTGAAAAACATGGGTTCTCCTGCTACTCTCAAACAGATTGATTCCATTATAGTCAGGAGGACTACAATGTCCATGGAAAAAAAGAGAGGTGTGGAGGGTCAAAAACTCCTGTGTGTCCAGCACAACTTCAGAATGCAAGATAACAGTATTTTTCATTCAGAGTTTGACTATCCCAGCAAGGCTATATTTTCATCAGTCAGATGGATATCATGGCTTTCATGAAGGCCACATCTCATCCAGCTGAAGAAAATGTCAAGAGCTCAGAAGGCCTCCTACAGCTTCATGAAATGGAGACCTGAAGGAAGGGGAAAGGCTCTTGTGTCACTGATGTCAGTCCTTACAGTCCATACTACTGACACAGAAGCGTGTTTCAGGAACTCCCCCAGGTCTCTACCTTGTCAAAGCAGGATGGAGTAGCTACATCAAGAGTTCAAGCTGTTGCTCTGTAAAACAGAGCAGTAGAGCTTGTATGCTTTGAGGTTTTGAAGACTGCTCAAATGATCCTGGACTCCAAACTCCAAAAAAGTACAAGTTTCTTAGGTTCAGACAATAAGAAACTACATTTTGAGACAACAGATAGTCAGTAGAAAAGTTAAATACAGTGGTTTTTTGCCCTACAAAGCACCAATAATCTCTGACAGCTGTTTGCCGGGCAAAGACTCTGAGCTCGAGTAGGCAGCTGCACACTTACACCAGCAGAGGAATGGCATATGGGCAACCATTTGAATGAAAATCCACACATTTCCGTGAAAGACAGTGAAAAGCATAGATGTGTGAAAATAAATTTACTTAGACTTTGCCATTCTAGCAACCAATGAAGAATTTCACAGCAAAACTGCTTTCCCCAAGTGTGTGAGTCTGTGTAAAAGCATAAAGTGCTCAAAGTGCTTTACAGAAACCATTAGTTCAACCTCGCGCCTTCAAAACTGCCATATCTCTTGTGGAATAAATCTGGAGGCTGTCCAGCACTGAAAGGCATATAATCAGACTAATTTAATTTTAGTACTACTTTACACAGTTTTGAAACTGAAATACCTTTCACACCAGATGATTTAAAAATACCTCCCTCTTTTATGTTGCCCTTAAACAAATCAGAATGCATTCTAGGTCCAAAACATATGGAGAATTCTTCAGATTTTGTCCGTATCTACATCAGAGTATCTTCCAAAACATGTATCGGAGACAACTGTGGGAGTGTTACTGGTATTTTCATGGCTCATGTGGGTCTTATTAACTACTTTTTACCGGCTTACCTCATCTGAGTTTCTCAGAGGTTGAGCGAGCAAAAGCACTTCAGAAGTAAGAGCTATGATTAAGAAACTTCCGAAAACCCTAATACAGTCTTCAAATAGGAATATTTCCTCTTTCTCTGTATGGCTTCTTATTGGGGAAAATAACTGCCCAGAAAATGTACCACAACAGAGCCTATGTATATTTTTTCCTTGTAGACAGAACATTCAATATTTGCTCCATTTTTGAATGATGCAAACATCCACAATATTGTATTTTAGGAATCACATATTGTCTACACATTGTTATAACAAATAATTGGATCCTATTTCAACCCTGAAAAAAAAAAAAACATGGCTCTTTTTTCCAGATGAGCACCTGACAGAAATCTGTGTCAATCCTAAAGATGAGCCTGACTAATCCTGACAAATAGAAGAACACTGATCTAGACTCAGCTATAAGATGAACTACACGACCCTTTCTAGAACGTGTAGCTGCTTCAAAAATTATCCAAAATTGAAATTGAGCCTGTACTGGAATACCATTCTTTTTCAACTCGAGAACTGAAAACAGTAAATTTAAATTAATCCATGATTATTGCAAAGAGAAACTACCAGACATGAGAAAATTTGCCCCCAACTTCTTTTTGACTACGAGAACCATCAGACATTAATGTGAGAGATGCTTTCTTTTTCATTGAGAAGTTCAAGAAGTAGCAGTTTTTCTGGCCTCAGTGTCTGTATTTAGTGTGCTTGTTTAGTGCACTATACCATCTATTTTTCCCTTTTGTCTACGTGAAAATGTGAATTTATTTTTTCAAGCAATGTTCTCAGCTTGACTGACCACAAAAGAATCTCATATCTCTCTAAACTGCAGGAAAGCCAGAAACGCTCCGAAACAAAATCCACATTGGTCTTCTTACTTCACAAACATGATTTAGGGCGCTACTATATTACTACACACAGAGAAATAAAGTCTGGGAAAGACTTGTCGGGCAATCACTTGCAGAATCATGGCTGTTCAGAGAAACAAATCACATGGGTTATGTAGAAGGAACAGGGCAAACCTATGACTTCAAATGATCTACACGTTTTGTGAAAAGAGAGAGCGGGGCAACATAAATAAAAACTTTTTGCATGGGAAGCTTGAGAACTGGAGAAGACCTTTCTGAAGGTCAAATGGCGACTGTAAATTATTTTAGCTTCAAATCCATGCCTTTCTGGTGGAAAATGGAGAACACAGGAATTTGAAAAGTACTTTTTACTACAGAAGTAAGCGTGGAGAAAGAAAAATATAACCTTCTTAGGAATACATCTGCCCTGGCATCTCTCTCAAATTAATCCAATATCCTTTCTTTCAAAGTTAGAAATCATTGTTATGGAAATTGCAATGGTATCATGCAGCCAGGGTTCTTCAGACAGAGACTAAGCTGCAGAAGCTGTAAAGCAAATGCTTTCACGCAAATACATTTTGTAATAATGAATAAAGGTAGCAAAAATTAAGAAGGGCACCAACACAGACTAAAGTGAAAGAGCTGCTACCTCTCATGGAGTTTTTGAAAAGGCTTTTATTACCATAAGATGGAACTACAGCTACCTGCAAACCCAGTCTTTTTTAAAGTACTGTATATGACACCACTTTTCCACATACTGACGTAGACCTTCATGTTCTATTCAGATCTCATTGTATCATAATCACCCACACAAAGAGCAGGTATAAAGGGAAAACACTGCAATGATACCACTCACGCTGTTTTCCTCTTTCCGGGCATGAATTTCACCCCAAGTGTGCCTTACATCTCCCTTTTGAGGAAAAAGTGTAAGGCATTCTTGCCATTCTCCACTTCATAATCCCTTTGACTCCACGACCTTTTCTATTTTGGGGTAACTGATCATGGGAAAAGTCAGGAAAGTAATATTGCAAACAAATGAAAGTCAGCTTTCAAAAGATTACATATCCTTCAAAAAGGCATCCTAAAATGAAACACAAAAGCAAAAGACATTTTCCCGAATGCTTTGTACATAATGCAGTGTTGTGTCAAAGAGGTAAAAATCTCTGAAGTATTTCAATCTGCCAATCAATTGCCTTTTTTCTTCCACATTTTCTTCCACACTTTAATAGTGGTGGAAAAAATATTTGTCAAGGAACCAGTCTCGCCTTTATGCTTTTGTTTCATGGTTCACTTTCATCAAGGTGTTAAAGCTGACATGGTACTGGGAAGTTACAGACCCCTCTTCTTTAAAAGGAATTATCATCACCAGATGGTACACCAGTCCTTCACTCATAATTTTTCCCTGGCTTTGGTGAGGTCTAACCAACAAAGTACATCCACTTCCTCCATCCTCAACATTTAAAAATAATAAATGGTGAAGGTGACTTGGCTTCATCTTCCAGTACAAAGCAGCATGAACTCATACCAAAAGGAAACCATTTGCTGACCACCTTAAGAATTGTATTTTTCTTAACAAGAGAAGTACTTTGTCAAATATATTAAAGCAATAACGACAAAAAAAATATTTTCTTATCTTGCCTGTAGATGGAAAGTCTACATATTACTTGAATTGCAACTTTCACTGTTGAGAAGGTCTTACGCTAGTTAATATGAACTTTCAAGTAAAAACAGATGAAGAAATTCATATCACTTCTCCATGCTAAATACAACCTCAGCCTACTTTAGATGTCACTTTTGAAAACTTTGGATGCAGTATTTTGTATTGGCATATATCAGGATAGCCTAAATCAAAGCCTGGAGCTTGTCCCTATAAAAGGAAGACTTTGAGAAGTGTGTTTCAGGTGTGCAGACTCAATCAAGATACTTCTAGAAAGAACTGCATTGGCTGTAGCTGTAATCTCCTTATTTGTATAAAAACATGTTTCATCTTTTGGGAGCTGTCATCCTATCCAAAGTGAGATATCATCAGACACCTGCTGAAGCTCCATATGAATCATTTTTTAAATAAGTATGAGATACAAGCTGATCAAACATCTTCACAATTTTGCTTCAGGACAAAATAAGTTAAAATGTTGCTTGCTGAGACATCATGCTACCATCTAAATATAAGAACAGGACTGATTGTCTTCAGGGAGAAGGTTGGCTCTTAGTGAGAAAACAAATACACCCAGAATAGATGCTTGTAAAATTCATAGTTATATATGTGAATAGCCTGGTCCATTAAATCTTTTGTTCCTGTTAAGGAAGTTGAAACACTTAACCAGGAGAATTCAAAACCAACATCAGCAGGTTAATAACTGAAGTCTCAGAAGAATAAATAATGAAGCATAGTTGATGAACTTTTCATCCTTAAATCCTCATCTGAGGACAGGTCTAATAAAATCTCTTCAGTTAGCCAGATATACACTTTTGCCTCTCTATCTTGGAAGATGGAGGTTTCTGCAATCTGTCAAGGTGTGAGGCACAAATGGATGTTGACTCCTGCAGAGCATTATGCTCAAAATCTTGTTAAAGAGGAAGGGGGGGGGAAAAAGTGCCTTATATATAAAGCAAATAATTTATCATTAGTATGATAATCTAATACATCATTAGCACTGAAATCTTAATAGTCTAATCCCAGAATCATTATTATTACCATGCAATTATTATCAGGAAAAAAAGAAAAAATGCTTCTATTCAACAAAGTTTTAATAGTAATACAGTTTAAATTATTACATACAGAATTCTTAGTTCTTTTTCCTGATATTAAGCTCAAGCTTCCTATGGGTCCTAAGGCAAGTGACATCATTCTGAGGTTGGCAATGGGAGATGCAACGGTTACTTACCATCATCTGTTGATGGCTTCTTCTTCTTCTGTCTCAAACCCACTTGAGGACATTTTTATATGCTTGTTAACATGCTTTTACACATTGCCTTCCTCTTCAATTCATCTGCAGCTACACGTGACATCTGAACTTACATATTTGGTGGCTTTTATGTAGGTGACATGCTTTTCATTTGTTCTCCTTGTTACCCCTGAAACCAGTTTTGACCAGTTCCAGGTCTTCATTTGTTTAACTGGCCATAAGTGATTTATTTCTAGCTGTGGGTTATGCAGTACCCAGTCTGTCCCCCATCTCTTGTCATCCCACACCAGTACAAAGTATCCTGGATTCTTCTTCCTGCATCCTTCCCGAGGCCTCTTATCATAGCAGGGCTCTATTTCTCTACACTATATCCTTATGTAAGATAATAAATATCTCATTCAACATAAACCAATGCCTTGTTCTAGCTATCTAGAATACACTATTATCATACTGTAGAAAGGTGATGCTTTTTTTAAAGTAAAATGAACTAGCCACAGACACCTGGTCAATTAGAGAAAATGCTGCCACAGCTACCCCAACTACAGCAAAGTTGCAAGGAGCTGAAGAAAAGTTCTGAGAAAGCACATCTGACAAGCCACAGCCTCAAGGCCTTGCAAACTCAGCGCAAAGCTCACAGCCGGTTGTGAGCAATTGCAGGAGGGGATCCCAGGGCTGCAAGAGGCACCTCTGGCACCATCCTCACATGATACCTGCGCTAGCCAAGGTCTGAGTCGAGCTAGAGGGCTCATCGGAGAGTATCTGTGTATGTTTGTGCCAAAAAGACATTGTAACAACTCCTGTGTAATGGCAAGTGCAAGCTCGTATAATTAAAAAATAATTCTCACTTAAATGAAAGGCCTGATTAGATTTTTTTTTTCCAAGTAATGAACTGTAAGGCTTAAAGCAATTAAGCAGTTCCAGAAGTCAGTGATGAAAGGATACCAGAAAGTTAGTAAGAGAGCATTTATTATTAAAGACCCTTCAATGCAATAGCTCTGTTTTAAGAAGACGATCTGAATAGAACACAAACAGCCTTCATTAAAAAGAAAAACACAGCAGAGTTAAAGCCAGATTAATAAACACAGCAGAGTTTAAGCCAGATTAATATAAAGGTGAACTGGATTTGAGCATGTTATGGAACAAAACATACAGAAATGTTAGGTAGGTTTAACAACACACAATTTCAACTTAAAAGAGCTGGAGGACATTCTGCTCAGTGGTTCCATTTACAGAGAGAAACGAAACAAAAACCCTTTTGATCAAAGCTGAAAACTGAGCTTCCAGCTCCCGCTCAACTACTTCTTTAAACAGTTACATATTGGTCATAAGTTCACTTCCTTACTTTTTGTAGTTTATGCATCTGTTTAAAGGCCATAAGAAAACTTACACGTCAAACTAAAGGGGAACTAAATAGCAAAACCTGTCTTGGACTTACTGAACTTACTGTTCAGTTTTCAATATTTAGGAGCACTTAAATTTGTTAATATTTAGAAAACCTGTTGGACCAGATGAGTATTTTCAGTGATATTAAATTGAAAAATGAGACATCCAAAATATTTGTCACTGCAAATAGTTTTGACATTCATCAGGACTAACTTTCTGCATCTTCTGAATTACCCACGATGAAATTAAATATATTCCAAGACGAATTATATTCTAATTCTCTATTATAAATAACCATACAATAGGATACAATGGCACATGATTCTGTGGGTTCATAATGAATGATGTTCTATAATGATTTATACTCTTTTAAAAGCTGAGATAATACTGAAGGCTGAAGGAAAAGAAAGTTGGGAGAAATATTTCAGAATGTGAGACAACAAAGTGGTTCATTTGCTTTTCAAATGCCATAGCAAGTACAAAACTGTTATACTCTGATTTCTATATAGGAGAAAAAAAGAACAAGTGAAATAATGAAAGCACTTCAAGGTTAATTCAGATTCTGCTGCAGTCAGTGAGGGAAAATAATCAATTTAAAAGCCCTTGATAGAGCGGGAATGTCTGGTGTGTTTCACTCCATTTCATGGGACAGCTCTGTTTACAAAGATGATGGAGCAGAGATCTGCAGATACAACCACTGCTTTGTTCTCTTAATTACAGAGACACACCACCAAACTGCATCTCCACTGTGAAAAGGACTACAGAAACATTTTAAATCAATATATCTGTTTATTAGAGCTGATATCTAGTTCCTTTATTGACAAAAGTTGCTTTCACTTTTTATCAGTGCTAGACCTGCATGTCACCAAAATCGAGACTGAACAAATTGTATTCTACCTTATTTTGTTAATCAACAAAGTTTACTGTTGCTACCAGGAGCTAAATTCTTGCAAACCTTACTTTGCAGGTTTTAAAGAAGTAACACATAAGTTATCTCAAGTTCTGGGTAGAAGTTGCAAGTCCCTCTGAATTCAGCTTACTCTGCTGTTTAATATGGTAGAAACCTTTTGCAACACAAACCTTTTCTTAGGTCCAAGTATTTTCCACACTGGATCAGCAACTGACTCAATGCTATTGGAGAAGGTTAATGTCCGATAAGAAAATAAACTGCCTTTTTCTCTTGAGAATCCCTAGGTGTGATACTGTCTGGAATTATTCAAGCAGTTTGTTTCTCACCTTCTATTTTCTCCTTTTCATGCATCACCCGTTTGCATTTCGTAGCATATTAACATTTAAAGCTGAGTTTTTTGAGGCTGCAACCATACTTCTTCAGTTCAGCAGCTTCTAACATATATGGATGACACATGAATGAAATGCATTATATTAAAGCATGTATCAAGAAATGGCTTTTGTCTTTGCAAATGAAATTTTGCTAGACTTGTCATTTGAATGAATTGTGTTTTAAAAGGCAAATCAAGGAGGTCGTGACAGGGAATAACAGAGGCTTTTTTATTTATATGATAAATAAAAATGTCACATGTAAGTATGTATAGAATATTGCTGGCTCCATTAAAAACAAAATCCTAATAACAGAGTCCAGATACATGAATTCAACCCCAACTCGCACACACATGGCTGTTTCAGTGGGATGTCTGTGCTGCTGAAAACTACAGAAGATGGTACAGCTAAACAGCTGTGTGTGCTTTTGAAATTTGAACCATTTTAAACATTAAGAGCTATTTGGAAACATATCCCATTGTTTTATTAAAAGCCAAGAGAAATTCTTGTTGTCTTTTTAGAAGAATGTATTTTCCATTTTTTAATTTAATAAAATAAATGGGTCGTGGTAAGAACATAATGAAGGTTGATTTGGTAAAACCAAGGCAATTTTACTTAGCCATTCTTGACCTCTGTGGTCTAAATATTCCTGCTTCAGAGACTGATTGCAAATTAAATTTATATTTACTGAATTCATGGAAAAAAAACCACCCCCCTCTCCTGAGACAAGAATAAAATTATAAGGCTCAATACTGAAGCCACTGTAGCCAGTGCCTAATCTGAGCTTTCATCCTATGATATATTAAAATTTTACAATTGACTAAGAGATGGATTTATTCAATGTTTGAAATGACAATCAAAATCATTCTCCCTGAAGGTTTTACCAACTCAAAAGGAGGTAATGTAAGGCTGGACCCATCCTTTAAATGACTATAGGGGCTCAGAGAGAAGCTATTGTAGGAACAGACATAATCATTATATTCATTTTGGATAATTAAAATTCTTGGCAGAAGAATGTTAAGTCCTGCATATGGACAATTTTATGTTTGAATATTTGTGTCTCATCCAATAGGACTACTCAGAATATTTTTGATAAGTGTGCTGAAACTGAACAGTTTTTCTAGGTCTCAGTTCTGACTGGACTGGAAAAAGGGGCAAGAATCTGAAAAGAGACATTTTGAAGCAAATTATTTCAGTAAAGTGTTCAAAGATATGTTCTTTTTGCTTTTGTTTGCCTGTTTGGTTTAGTTTGCAATCTGGAAAGTGATTAAAAACCAAGCTGCTATCCCCTATAGTCAGCTTCCTGGTCATCTTTAGCACCTTAGAGGTGATTTGGTCAGGGTATGAAAGCACTTCAGTAGGGACCAGATTTCTGATACGAGTAGGTGAAGACATGATAAGGTCTAAAGGCCAGAAATAAGCTAAACAAATTAGGCTGAAAATGAATTAACAGTGAAGATAATGAACAATGAGAACAGTTTATCTAAAGATGTATGTGAACTGTTCATCATCAACAGACTTCAAATTGAGAGGCACCTTTTCCTTGGCCAGAAGTTAAGAGCAGGATGTGAGAATTATTGCAAAGCTCTATGGCCCAGGTGATCCAAGAGGTCAATGCACACCATTATACTGGCTTCTCCTGAAAACAATTAATCTCCCTACACTTTAATTAGAGCTAAAGAATGTGCCTTCCAGGAATATCCCTTGAGAGTTGTGCTACTGAAATACATAAAGTGTCCTCATTCCTGAGAAGATGCAAGGAGCAGTGGGTGGGGAAGTCACCGGCAAACTACCCCACAACTCTGGATCCACACAGGAGTTTTTAATCCCCATGGTATTCCTGTATAAGAGAATCAACTCTCCGGTACCTCCTTGCAAAACCAGTAGTCGTTATTTCCTGATGTAAGAAAGCACAGGACCTCCATAGAGAAAACAGGATGTCAGCAGTGGCAACCATTTGCCAACATCTGATGGGAACAACAAGAATGCAATGTACGTAGCCATTGATTTTCAAAGGTGTTCACATTTAGGGAGCTTTTAGCACAGTGGGACCCATCAATGTGTGACCATTTTGGTAAAAGCTCTACAACACAGCTAATCATGCAGAGAAAATACTCTTAATGATCTATGTTTTCTTAACCTGGTTGTCTTCTCTAACTTGAGCAATGTGTTTGTTTAGACATTAAAAATCTGCAACACTTTCAAGAGTTAAATTCTCTTAATTTTTTTGTTCTTTTCTTTCTACATGTGACCTTTACTTCAAAATTATTTTTGCTGTGATTACACAACAGCAACATGATGGCAATATTTTTTTCCATCTGTTAAAAGGTTTTAATGGAAAACATTTCAGCAAGCTGTTAAGAGGCACTACTTAAATGTAAGATTTTTGAGCCATTTATGCTATTGCGAATTTCAATAGCGCACACAAAATAAATCTCACCTAATGCACTAAGTGCGTATGGAAAAGTATTTACTAAAATCCTCTTTATGTAACTGCCTTTTTCATCAACTGAATAGCTTTGGTAATGCATCAGCAAACAGCACCCTGAAAAGTAGCTGGGGGGTTTGTTCTCTTTTAATGACCAATATTGATTTTATTTCTAATCTATCATTCTGCAAATGCAAAAGTTCATTGTTCAAGAGCGTTCTCTCAGTGGTCCAGAAGGTGTAGAGGGTCACACATCAGGATGCACAGAATTTGAATTTACTCATCTACACGGTGATAACGCCACATGCTTGTGCCTGTTTGAAATGCCAGACTGTGTTGGCTGAAGTCAAGCGAAATTCTTCTGTGCACATGAATATAATCCGTCCTGTGTCACTGCTCAGGGAAACGCAGAGGAAGGCTGCAACCTCCCCTCATTACGTGTCTGACTGAAGAAGCCTTTTCACTATCTCCATTGTAACACCAAGATGATCTCAGCTGACATGTTTGTGGTTGTATGTATGTGTATATATATACATATAAAAAATACAGCTTTTAGACACTATGATGGGAATTGTCTTTATCAGTGTCATCAAAACTAACAATAAATATAATTGGTCTTAGCCTATTCTAGTTAGAATTTTATATGGCTGTTTTCACTCCAGGTATGATACCAATACTGTAAGTATGCCACAGATTTTTGTCAATAATACAGTCAACCCAATTCTACGTATTGTCAAGGGGATTTCACAGAATCACAGAATGTTAAGGATTCGAAGGGACCTGGAAAGCTCATCCAGTGCAATCCCCCCATGGAGCAGGAACACCCAGCTGAGGTTCCACAGGAAGGTGTCCAAGTGGGTTTGAATGTCTGCAGAGAAGAAGACTCCACAGCCTCCCTGGGCAGCCTGGGTCAGGCTCTGCCACCCTCACTGAAAAGAAGTTTCTTCTCAAATTTAAGTGGAACCTCTTGTGTTCCAGTTTGAACCCATTACCCCTTGTCCTGTCACTGGTGGTCATCGAGAAGAGCCTGGCTCCATCCTCCTGACACTCATCCTTCATATATTTGTAAACATGAATGAGGTCATCCCTCAGTCTCCTCTTCTCCAGGCTCCAGAGCCCCAGCTCCCTCAGCCTTTCCTCACACGGGAGATGCTTCACTCCATCATCTTTGTTGCCCTGCGCTGGACTCTCTCCAGCAGTTCCCTGTCCTTCTGGAACTGAGGGGCCAGAACTGGACACAATATTCCAGATGTGGTCTCACCAGGGCAGAATAGAGGGGAAGGAGAACCTCTCTCAACCTACTAACCAGCCCCCTTCTAATAGACCCCATCAAAAACATTCAATTACATAATGACTTTTTTATTTATCATTTAAGCTGAGTTTACTTCACACACCCAAACAAATCTAAAGTACATAGCAAAGCAAGTAGATTAATACATAATGGACTTCGTAAGTATTAAGAAAACTCTATCTTTTTAATTGCTTTTAATAATAAAAGCTATCTGAGCATTAATTTGAAGTTTTAGATAGGTTATAATAGCAATGTTGATTTGAAATAAGATATTATCATTACTTATGAAGAGTAATTATGATATTCAAACCCAGAAATTATAACTGCTAAACTCAAAGTCACGTGTGCTTTTGACGTGGAAAAGTAGGCAAATGCCAAATATTTGTGCCTTTTAGCACATTTTTAGTGCTCATAAGGAGTATTGTTCCATGGGCTTAAAAACCACAGCACTCAGCCCAGATTCAACAAGTGCTTATACACAGCTCTAGTTTTCAGATGATGATATCAAACTCATACTATGTGTTTTCCTGAGCGGAATTCTTAGTAGCTAACATTTTTTCCCCCATTTATTTATTATTGACTAAACAGCTTACTTTTGTTCAACACAAAAATACAAGAAAATAAATACCAGTGTGTATAAAAGTCTTCTGTGCAGCTTTTGAGTTCAAAGCAAATTTTCCAGCTGAGTTATAAAGTCCTGAAATAAATTTCTAATGAAAATGCTAACAGACCTTTAGCTACAATGGTGCTAGCGGGTGTTACTAAAATAAATAGAAATCCCTGTCAGCACCAGAAAAGCAGCCCATCATTAGAGGTACTTTTCTAGAAGCTTTTTATTATATCTGGGTGATGATAATCTTCCCACCAGTGGGCATGCTGGGTTTTGGCACACATCAAGCTTGTCAGAATCATTTCACACATTTCAAACAGCAGGCAGAATAGACAGTAACAAAACACGAGAGAAACTTTCTCGACATGATGCATATCTTTTTTGTCAGGAGTTGCTATTGCGTTGTTAACGAGGGATCAAAGCAACCATTTAAGCAATCCACTCTGCATATTAGAGCTATTGTCTTAAATTGCAGCAGTGCTTCTGGTCCACCCTCAGCTCTGACAGAAGAGGGCAGGGCAACACAAAACAGTTTTAAGCCACTTTTCTTCTGAACCACATACCCACTGCCGTCTTGGTGCTTAGCAGACCCTAAACCAATCTGATACATTTTTCTGTCCCCAGAGAGCTGTTGGGGAAGATCAGGTTCATCATGTAAAGATACATTAGCTACCAGTCTCCTAGCACCTTTATAAATCGGGTCTTGCAGAAGAAAGCAGGACAGGACACGGTTATTTGGAATCACCTACACAAATTTTCCTTTTCAGCAAAAATCAGTAGTTGTCATGTGTGCTTGTTCTCACTGTCAAAATAGAGAATTGCTACCCAGTTTCCCAGAGCAGTCAAAACCGTACTTCTTAAAACACTTCAATACCATATCGCAGTTGAAAAAGACAAGGGAATAACACAAAGAAATCATGGCAACTGTGACCTAATCCCACAAGCACTGAAAACCACTGCTCACAGTGAAATGCAAGAGCTTCCAAAGCCATATTAGAAGGATTGGCTCATAGTGGAAGGAAAATCAGGAATGATGCTAGACTTTACTGACCACGTTTCCTGCCACAGCTGATGCACATCACCACGTTACCTCGCTTTTTGGGTGATGTTATGAATAAAATGTCAGACTGCATGTGACAATGACGTGCTGCACCCACAGAACAGGAGGAGATAAAGCAGGAGTGAAATCTGACCTGCAGAACTTCAATCACTGACCATTTTCCAATGGAGAGGCGAGGAAGGCAACTTGTCTCTTATATAAGAGATAATTTGGAGGGATAGCAAATTAAAAACCAGCCAACCAGTTCTTATACTAAGTTTAGCACATTCACACCAAAAATGACTGAGAAATGACCAATATAGGCCTTCACAGTGCTGCTATCAGTCACTTCTCAAAACGTTTTCAAAAGGGAACAGATCAACAGATAGTTGTAGTAAAATTACACAGAGAGAGCGAAAAGAGCGTATGCCCTGGGTGCCACATCCACAAAGAGAGTTTCTTGCTTATGGAGATGATGCAGGTCTCCTTCATTTTGCAAAGCAACCCTCAACCTACTGACTTCCTCGTACTAAAATGTACTGTATTCATAATTAATGCAAAATATACTATCAATGGTGAATCTTATTTTTAAAAAGTACACATATGGTTTCACAAAATTACACATAAGTGAAATGTGTAAATTCATTCACTCTGTTTCCTGAACTAACACCCCCCAAGGCATGTAACAAGCTTTAGTTACAGGATTTAACTTGAAAAAAGTGCAACACTTGACAGCATTTGGTATTTTCTCCTCTCTTTACCACACAAAACTTAATGTGTATGTCCTGAATGTTTTTATACTGTTCTTTATTTACACACAATTCTTCCCACAGTTGTCAATAAGAATGACAAGACACCTTCATGCCTTCAGATCCAGCTTTGCAGGCAGCAGCACATGGATGAATCTTTAATTCATCAGCCCTGAGCCTGATGTGATCTGTTTTGCATGACCACCATCAAAAGGAAAACACATCAGCCAGCATTATCTGCCCCAATACATAGGTGAAAACAAATATTACAAAAGACTAAAGATTTAGATTAAGATAATATTCCCTCCTTTCCAAGCTGAAAAGCATTTTCTCATCTCCATACTTACAAGCATATTTTTGTTAATACCTTTCTTCCGACTTTCTGCCTCCCTCTCAGAAATAACAGTATTGGGAGAGGAGGGTGGTGAAAAAAAAAAGCTAAAGCTATATTAAGTCTTCTGAAACTTTTCCAAAACTATATACATGCTTCATACCTTATATATCAAGATGTAGCTTGCAGCAAGTTTTTAATGCTAATTTATAAATCCTTAAAACACGGGTTTTAGAACAGAATGCTAATATAACTCTTACTACAGAAATGCTTGCAGGCACTGCTATAATGAAAGAAATAATTACATCAATAAAATTATACTAGTTTGACATTAACAGTTTGCCCAAACAAACAATTCTGAATGACTAACAAGCATTATAAATATGACTGCTGTCATAAATCAAAGCTATTCATGACCAGGGTTCATGCGGCTCTTTGAAATAATATAAAGAGAAAGCATCATTAGCAATATTAGGAATTTCATTAAGCACACAATCATGAACTTCGTCTTCCTCTGAAAATTTCATCAACTATAATGCTTGGGAGTAAATATGACAAGAAAGACAAAGTAACATCTCTTTGTCTGATTATAGTTATTTCTGAACATAAAAAATTATCATGGAATTGTTCTATTTGTGGTAAAATTTCATCTAAACATTACCCAATTTCTCATGTCGATTATCACAGGTTTTTCTGATAGCAGTTTTCTGTTTCTTTAAGATATTTTGCTCTCCATATTCTTTGAGGGATAAAAAATAAGTGAACCACCTCGAGTAATTTTAGAATATTTTCCTAAAATCATAAATCTAGATCCAAAATATGAGAATCTGCTGATTCGTCTGTTCACATCCATTTAAAAAGCTGCTGCCTACTTTGATGTAAGATCTTCTTTTTTTATCTGATTTAAACTGGAAGTAAAAACTTTTAAAACTAAATCCCCACTGTCCCATCTTTAATGTCACAGGATTGGGAATATACAAAATTCCTTATACACATTGAAACTGATTTGCTAAGTGCAAGCTTGTAAACAAGTCTCAATATGGGTTCTCCGTAAAATACATGGCTACAATATTTCTCTTGGTATGCTCCCAAATGTGTTGTAGTGATGAGATGATGATTCATTATTAAATTAAAGCCTAAAAGCATAATTAAAAAATACTTCCCAATAGTTTCTGAAGGATTCAATATTTTTCCAGCAGTTATTAGAGTGAAAGTAAAATGAGTTTTCCATAATCTGGCCATTCTGATATGGATTGCTCTCGAGTTCAAGTGCCCTTCATTTGTGTAATGCACAGCAATGACCTATGATGTGTAGCATCATCTCAAGCAGAATTGGCCAACTCCTTTTCATTCTGGATAGTGCATCCAGAGGGAAACATTTAAGTAAAATAAAGAGCTTCAGCATGCAAAGCGTGTTGCTACAGCAAACTGATGAGTTAAACTATATTGACAATTCTCTTTACCCTGAAAAATATCTTCCTGACCTTTGTTATTATTACGTAACAGATCATTACAGTGCACAGCCATTAACACAGCTATCAAACCTAAATATAACCTTCTTTTGTTTTAAGCATGTAAAATGTTCTGCCACTACAAGGATAGCACAGTTTGAACTAGAAAGACCAATGTATTGACATAGTAGATAACCATACACTGTTGAAAAGCTCAAAGGACAGCTTCAAAGAAAGAGAAAAATTTCCAAACAGGTCTTATGTCAGGTCATCAATTACAACTCTGTCATACTAATGGCTACGGAAAAGCACGGGAGCGGTGACAATAGATACATTCATCTTACTACTGTGCTGGAAAAGCTGCACCTGGATCCCCGTGCACTCTGTCTCCTGATGTCCCCAGACATGTGCATCCCCTGACAGTGGATCTGCTACAGGGACCACACCAATCTGTCATCCCTTCTTCCTGAAAGGCACCTTGGCTACAGCTAACAGCTAAAGGACAGCAAGGGCCCACCTCCCCCCTCCAGCCACATATCCAGGTTTCTTTGTTAAGATACTGAATTCACAGCGAAGTACTGAATAAATCCAAAACTCTAAAGAAAAGATAAAGCATCTTTAAAGTATCTTTTTCTAAGTATGTACATATGTGTGTATATATATGTGTGTCTAAAATACATTTGCACTCCCCTAAAAGTTTTGTAAATCTTCGCAGCCTTAATCCCCTTGGGGTAATTCATGGTAGCAGGACAGTTCTTATTGCTGACAACCCTCGTATCAATATGGTCAAGAATTACTGTTATAAAAAGGGAGCTTCCCCACATGCTTTTTATATTCCAGTACTTGTAGAACTACTACAGTTAAAGGGTCTTTACACTTGTTCACTGTCAGAGAGCATCAGCAGATTTCAGTCCTATGCCTTAGTTCATTTTGTGCTTAAAATGTATGGGAATCAGGAAGTCCAAACTAGTCTGGGTTCACAGTCTGAAAAAGACTCTGAAGCAAAACAGCAACCAGATCTGCTTTGTGCTGGCAACACTGGGAAAAGTCACAGTCAGCTGAAAAATCTGGGCCTTACTAATTAATCCTGTTTTCTTTGGTAAAAAAGGAAGCAACACCTCCACATGTATTCCTTTTCAGTGAAGTCCATTGCTAAGCCTTTCTGTAATTCTGACATGCCTTTGCAGCAATTCTTGTAAAGTGAATGACAATTTAAGTTTCGACAAGATTCGGGAATTTTAATCCTCCCTTCTTGATGAACTTCATTTTTTTTTTTTTAAGTAATAGATATGTTGTTGTGCTGTTGCAGTCCCATAAAACTTTAGTGACAAGTTATTTATTACAGAGAAGTTTAGCTTGGGGATTTCTATTGGCATGGGGTTTACAAATGGAGAATGGAGATGAGACAAGGGAGAATGTTCATTTTCATGATAGTGTCTTTTCCCCATAATGATAATAATTTGTTCCATCTGTCTAAATCTAATTGAACAGTGTTTATGAGTGGTTGAAGGCGGATTTTAATTAAGCCTTGTATTTGCGTTGGTATGTATTTTAGTCCCTTCAGGGATCATTTAAAATTCCAGTTTTCGATGTAGGGTATGTAACCACTACACCACACAGGAAGCAACCTGGGCTTGAAGCAGTTAATTTTGCATGCAGATGTGGACCTATCAACCAATTAAAAGAAACATTTCTGGGAGGGCAGAGGTTCACCGTTCACCACATTCATATCCCAGCAGCTGTTTTAATCTGCTAAGAGTCAAATATCCAAGGTAAAATGCAAACAAGTACCGCATTTTTATGCTGTTTCCATTTTAACAAGGATATTAATTTTTAGAGCCCTATTATGTAAAAACACATTTTTAAGGAGCTACTTTTAAAAAAAATACATTGAAACTCTTTACCTAAAATTTAATGTCAGAATATTTTTCACAGTCCTTGCAACCTTCAGCTGTAACCCTAACAGGACAAGATGTATTCTGAGAATAAAGAGCAAACAGAATAGATTAAACTCCTTGAAAGTCAGGCACTTACCTTAAAAATAAGACTTTTCACTTTTGAAGGCAATTCCTGAACTTCAGACTGCCTAGGTCAGTGTACTGATACAGAACACACCCATTCTGAGGGCACCCTCAGAACCGATATGACATTTCCACTGTCCAACCTGCTCACTCAAGCTTACAATGAATCTTTATCTTCGTACTTCCATCAATGACAACCATTTAAAAACTGCTGACTCCATTGCTCACATTTTACCCCTGTAAGGACATATATACTGGTTGCTCAACTTTCACATTTTAAAAAGGACAGTGATTACAGACATAAAGAATATAGGTTTAGGGCTTAAATTCGTACTTGGAGAAATCTCTACTGAACTGACCAGAGTTTTATTCACAGTAAAGTTTCCTGAAGGGACTCCACACGTTCCAGCAAAAAAAACCATATTCTATACATAAACTTACCATCTAGGTATGTTTTTTTGTCAATCCCAGCATTTAGGGTTGGGGAATTTTTTATATACAACTGCAACAAATACGTATGTATTATATATTTTTAATAAAATCAGAGATCACATAACCTATGGAGATGAGTAGCTTAAATTTTTATAAAATTAAAACCAATGTTCTTCAGAACTTACTCAGGAACACTGACTATGATCATCTAATCTAACCTTACCTGTGTAAAAATAAATTGGATGTCTGGTCCAAACTGGTCACCTACACTGGTTCTGCAGTCAAGAGAGACACTTGTGCCTACCACTGCCAGGGATGTCTCATCCCAGCTAAAACATTATAAATGCATGTGTGGGACAAATTGGCCTCTTAGCTACTTCTACATCTCTGCTGACTTTCATTAAAGAATCTGAAGTCAAGTTAGACTGGGCAGTCAAATTAGACTACATTAGACTGCCCAACAAATCCAGGGGGAGTTGCCTATTTTCCAAAGGAATGCTTTAAATGTTGGCTGTGTACTTTGTCTACATGATAAGTCACTGAAGGTTACTTTAAAAAAAAAATCTGAAGAATGAGAATTCTTACTAACGTAGTTTAAAACCTAAATAGTTTAATGTATTAAATTACTGGACAAAGTGCCAAGGCTTTTATTGCTTTTTAATAACTCTACTGTTTTCTTAGCAAATGATGCACAACCAGTTACAGTTATGAGACCAATTTAATCACAGAAAACAACAAATGATGACTTGAATATAATACTACTGTGGTTAATTTTGTCTCAGTTATAAGCTACAGTATAATTTCAATTGTGTAGTCCTCCGATATTTTTTTTATACACAGTGCTTCTACCACAGAAAAATAGTGAAAAAATATTATAATCGGTTATCTCAAAAAAAAAAAAAGTGTATTCTGTAAATATTTTTCCAGGCCACTGATACCACTTTTTCTCTTTTGTATTGTTATATTCTGGGTTAGAAACCAAGTGAATCTTGTATAAATGCTTCCTCATCACATCATCAACAGCAACTGTTGCAAGTCCCATTACAACACCTGGAAAGAGCACAAATTTGCAAAGCAGTCCTCCCTGCTTCTTTTGCGACAGAAGGTCTATGAAAGTCTTGCTATCAGAGTCCCAACCCAGAAAATGACCTGCAATTGTCTGAGGCCAGTACTGAACCAGGCTCATACTGCATTGACAGATGTCCACAGAAATTCCCACGCACAATTTGCCAACACCAGTGCCACATGGCCTAAAATATTCAATAAAAATTCATGGGCACACTCTGCAACAGGACAAATTTAGGGTCTTTTTTTTTTCTTGTTATTTTTCAGTATCTCTGAGAGACAGAACTGTAACAATTCCAGACACGGGCAGCAAGGGTGACCAAAGGCACTCAACAACCATCACTAGGGGTCTTCTACATAAAGACGGGGAAGGATGGAAGGACAGAAAGAAGGAAAATAATCAACTGAGGGACACTGCTATAGTAGAGATCCATACAATCATGAAAGGCATGGGGATTATGCCTACTTCCAATAAGGAACCTAAGGAGCAGCAACCGAAGGTAAAGGATTTCAAACTGATTAAAAAGGGAATTGTTCATTTAACATCATTAAGCTGCAGAACTCCCTTGTGGCAAGATGTAGTAGCTGCAAGAAGTTCACAAGGGTCAAAGCAAGGTTAGACAGCCTAATGAAGGTGAAACTCATTTCAAGTTTACTCAAAGAAACTCACAGAAATACATTTCCAACCTTCTTGAGAGACAAATTGCTGGATGTCAGGAGAGTTATTCATACAAGTACTTCTCTTTACTTGTCCCAAGTTTTCACGCTTCCTTAGATTATTTGTTTTTAACTATTGCTGGAGAAGGGATTCTGAGCTACAAACCTTTGATCTGACCCACTTCAGTTATTCTTATAGGACACATGAAAGTGCAGTCTAGCAAAGCATCATTGAAAGTTTAGTTTCATGAATAATACCAAGCAGCACCACTCACCATATGTAAATCACAACCCTCCACAGCATTTGCAGTATAACAGCAAATCGCATTACGTATTATTATAATATTACACACTTGCACAACACATGGACTCTCAGCTGGTGTATATGAGCTGCAAATTGTATTATTTTCCTGAGTCTCAGCAACTATCCCACTTATTCATCTTTAAAATTTTGATACAGGACACAATATAGTCATTGTTATAATGTTAGAATCCTTATTCAAACTGATCTGAAGCCAAAATCAACCGACCCATAGTAGCAAGTTTATATCATTTCCATCAAAAATATCACAGCCCTGAAGCAACTGAAGCAACCTAATTTTGCAGCAGTACAAAAACTAAAATTTCACCAGTTTACAGAGTCTATCTGTTGTGGAAAACCCTGTGTTATAAATCTAACTAAACATAATAATGGACTGGAAATGTTACTATGAATTTATTTAAAGTATGTAATAGAGATTATGCATTGAATGCCATTAAATGCTATTTCTAATACCTGCTGGCTATTTTTTAAAGTCCACGAAGTACAAACCCCCATAATCATTGGTTCCAGCACAATATGACCTCACCGCTTGCCTTTTGCAGGTGACAATACACAGTATCACTTCTGTGGGAGCCTGGTTATGATGCAAAGCTATACATTTTCAAATACTGTATAATTAATAGTTTAATACTCAAGAGAGTAGAAAATAAAACATTTAAGAATATGCTGCAGGTAACAACTTTGTAACACGATTCTGCAGGAATTCAGACTTGAACTGAAATGCCTCAGCCAGGTGTTGCAGAAAAAAACCCCTTTCACATCAGTTTCCTGTCCCCTCTGATTCAGCAGAACTACAGCACGATACTAAGAGATAAACCCCATCGATTACGGGTCCAATAAGATTCACAATAATACACTAGAATCAGATTTGCTATGCTATATCAGAAGTCAAATGAAAAGCAAAACCAAGTATCCAACCATATTTATTAATATTCTACTGGTACTTTGAGATATACTGTTAGACTACAAAAGTGATGGTCCCTTGCATAAGAGTTAGGATTTGCACCCTGATGTCTCAAATTCTGTGTTAAGCAGCCAGCAATATATTTCATCAAAATATCCTTGCAGCTACAGTGGATAAAACACAATTAGTATTCCAAACTATTGTCTAACATTGTCGTTAAAGCACGTATATTCTATAGGAAAGAAACAACAGCACTTCAGTGAAGTGATTATGTTGAAGTGATAGAAATAAAATCCTGCTCTTCTGAAAGTGTGTTTTAAGTGTTTTAAAATATTCCACATTAAAAAACAAAACAAAACAAAACCACAAGTTCTGTTTACTGAGGGTTGTGTTTTGTAGTCTTGTTTTAAAATACAGCCTCAAAGCCTACTGTAATACAAACAAATCAAGGTATTTTTCTAATGAAAACTAATGCAAATGTTATGCTTTTGCTCATACTCCCATTGTCGTATGTTTTTTGTTATTCTGCAATACAAAGGTAAAAACACAAAAGCTTGTTTAACTAACAGGAGTGAACACATAAATAGCAAAGAAAAAAATGATCAGTTACCAAGGAAACTGAAGAGTAAAAGGTTTAAAGAATTCTTATTCAAAAAAAAAAAAAAAGTACTTTTTTAAAAAGCAATACAGTACTTAAAGTAACATTCAACTGTAAATAATATCATGGATCAAATATATTGTTACGTGGATAGAGAAAGGATACTAAGTAACCTTTTCTCAGTTTTCCGGCAAATCTACCTCCTACAGTTTTGTTTCAGTGTCCAGCAGTGCTTACTTTGATCCCCTCCCAGGTTACTCCTGTTTCTGACACCAAACCAGATTCTGGAGAACCAGGGAAGGCTGAGGAGCTCAGCCCCTGCTCTAGGGCTGGGTCAAAGGTATCTGTGGATGTTGTTATTACCACCGTAGGGAGACTCAGCTGCATGGACCACTGGTCTGAACCAGTATGGCCATTTTTACATTCTCTGGCTGAAATACCATCCACTTGCTTGCACCTAACCTATATTTTAAGAATCACTTATCAGGCAAGATACAGAGATTCTTTGATTGTTAACATTTCCATCTCTACGTTTTTTATTTAACATTACTAATCGAATTTTCCAGGTACTTCCTTTGCTTTCTTTTCTGTTCTCTTTCACAGTAGTCACCAAGATCTTCTTTCTTCCCTCTCTCCATGCCATTTCACCAGTCCTGGTTTCTTCTCTACCTCTTTCCTATGTCAACTGATCAATCAACCCTAAGCCTATAAGAACAGTGATCTCTATTTTCCATTTCTCTTTTCTCCCAGGCCCAAATCTCAGAAAGTTTCTTGAAACTTATTGCACGTAATAGCATCAATCTTCACCAAGGTTTTAAATAGAAACAAACAAAAACCCCATTTTCCAGATGTTTGGCTTAATGTCTGGCTATGACTTTAAATCTGCATTCCTCCTAGAGTCTTACTTGTTTAAAAAACCAATCGTTTCTTTCAAATTACACACAAGGTTCAGTTTTCCTCTGTCCAAATGCCGGGGTTTTTTCCCCAAAGTCCCATGGCTTGATTGTCTGTTTTGCCTATTAATCGATTCTTTAGTAACTCCACAACTTCCAATAAGACAATCTTCATTTTGAGCACAGTAATGTTGACACTGATGCTTGTATCCATACATTTTGATTAACAGAAAAAAAGGAAGCCCACATGAATCATTTCAGAGTATCCATCTCTCTGAATTTTACAGGAAACTACTTGCTATGTAATCAAATTGCATGAATTTCAAAAGAAAACTATTGCTCTGCAGAAGTGGTTTTATGAGCTGGTACAAAAAGTTATCCCAATGGTGATCATCACTAGAATAATTAACATCAGGCTTGTCAAGAAAATTCAACTGCATTCTTTACAAACTTTATGTAAAATTGTTAATAAAGGAAAAAGAGTGTGTGCAACACAGTTTTACTATTTTGTTTTCAGGAGTTGCATTTGCTTTGTTTAAATCATGCCTAAATACAGCTTGATAAATCTAAACATGGTCTCTTATGTTCATATGCTTCCTTTCAGAAGCTGGACATAAACCTATTAAGGACACTATACAAACACTTACATTTCTTATAACAGCATAAATCTTGTGTACCTTGTCAAAATAAAAGGAAATTCTATCTACAGAACATTCATTAAAGTGAAATGCCAAAGACATTCCCCCCAACCCTCTGTAGGACTTTGAAAACTTATTCAATACTATTCTTCCCTTAAAGGGAGAAAAACTCACATTGATTTTTCACTTAAATAAAAGGAAAGCACCCTTTGTTCTCAAAATACAAACAGATGTAAATTGATTGAATTCCTATTGCTGGTTAGCTCCCTAAATATTATTAATGCTGCTGTAAAAAGTTTAAGAGTCCTCTGATTTGCACAAGGAACATTAATGGTTTGTGCACTGCATAGTTAAGCTGAACGTATCTCTCTCAGGTCAACAAAAAAAATAAATACCAAATTTCCAAAAGAAACTGTCTCTTGCCCCTTCTTTTTAAAGACAGGAACCTCTACTTCATTTGCGTATTTTGTGAACATCACAGTTCAAGTTACAGATTAATCAGTAAGAAAATCCTCCTTTTTCCATAGTACTTAATATGTTCTCCTGCCTCAAATTATTGATGAGATTTTAAGATTACAAAGGGAAAGAACAGGAAGTT
This sequence comes from Patagioenas fasciata, assembly GCF_037038585.1. Classification (NCBI taxonomy): domain Eukaryota; kingdom Metazoa; phylum Chordata; class Aves; order Columbiformes; family Columbidae; genus Patagioenas; species Patagioenas fasciata. The sequence continues at coordinate 77,392,743 of NC_092523.1, read as the reverse complement.
ATTAATCAACGTGGAAAGAGGAATTTGAATTCTGCTTCATTCTTGATATTCCCTTACACCTTAATCATAGGCAACGTCATAACCATGATATCCACAAGTAATGAAAAATACAGACTTGTGCTGAGCTTTATATCCATATGATAAGCTCCATTTGCTTTCTTCAGCCACAGAACTCAGAATGGTCCTGCATGAGGTGTTTCTCAGTCTCCAGCGCTTTTGTTCCCAACAGAGTTATCTCAAAGAATTAGAGGACCAATGAAGCTTTCAGAGTATATTAAATTCTGGCACAGAGTTTTGAATAAGAAGCCTCTTGCACTTAAAACTAAGTCATGCAACTCCACAATAATAATAATAATACAAACAGTTTTGTTCTGTTGTTATATTCTAGGGATATTTGATCCTCCATTACAATTACTACAGCTCTTGCTTTATTAATTGTGTATAGTATCTGAAACAAAGAATGAAGAGAGAACACAAGTCAATTGCTTTTGTTATACAGCATTACACACCATTGTATCTCCTCCCAGTCAATGATCCTAATCAATCAATGCAGAAGAATCAATCAGAACATCTTAATGAACTCCACTCGATTGGTACTTAAGATGAACATACTAAAGGCAAATCATTGGGTAAGTTAGTCAGGCGGAGGAAACAAACTATTTCATCTTAATTGCCATAAGCAGCTATGCAAGCTACTTTTAACGAAAGGTAAAAATGCTTACAAATTAGGATAAAAATCTGTCAAAATCTGTTTGTATTCTGTAACTTTTTCTATTACCTGGTGAGTGGAGGAGCACTTAGATAGAAAACTAATATCAGAACCAATGCTTAGTTATCCTCTGTAAAGTTTAAAACAGAAACATAACATCAGGCATCCAGTCAGCATAAAAGAAAATAGTTTTGCTGAAGTCAACAGCACTACAGTATTGATTTGAGTTCAAAAGCTGCCCAATAAATTCTGTCTGCAACAAGCATTCCTTAAAGTAAATACAAATTTGTATTTTCCTGATGGTGGTTTTTCCATCAACAGAAAACCTCTGAAGTACCTGAAAAATAATATTTATTCATTGTGAACTAGGAAAGCCAAGGAACACACAAAAAGCTTGTTCTGCCAGGAATCCAGCATGATGAAAGACATTGAACATATCGCTGCATTCAGCACTGAAACAAATAGTCATGTAGCCTGCAATTCATCCCCTAGAAGCTTATTACTGCACCACATAAGCAAGTGATTTTTTTTTTTGTCTTCAGGAAACTGAAACACTATATCTCTTCACCAGTTACACCAGTTTCCCTTCTCAAATGCTCTCACTTAGCGGGCTCTTACCCCGACTGTTGTGACCGTCAGTCTGTCTTCAACACTACTTGTGCGACATCTGAGCAAGAAGCTAAGCCGGTGATGACAGAGGACAATGTAATGCCTTAAGGAAATAGGGTACAAGCCGGGAAAGGAGAAGGGTGCAAAGGTAAGGATGACTTTCAAGCCCAAGGGTTGGTGAACATACACAAAAATACATATGGGAGTCCACACTAAGAACCAAGATGCCTACTGGAATGCCATATCTTCTGCTGATTAAACTCACAAGCAAAGAAGGAGTTGTAATATGCCTGGACTGCAAAGATTATGTCAGCAAGGTTAACAGATAACTCACTAATTCTTTCTCTTATAAGGATAAATAAACTCAATTTTATAGATTCACAGTGAGGCTAGATTGCCATAAACATTTAGTTTTCATTTTCTGGGTTTAGATGACAACACCACTACATTAATCTCCACCTACTTAAGAGTAATCATTTCTCTCAAAGGATTATCTTACCAATTTTATCTCTCTATGGACTGGCTTTCAGAACTTTTACACTTCATATGACCTGACAGTTTCTATGTTTTTATCTTTTTCTTGTGTTGCGAGGTTTCTGAGGTCTTGCATTGTAACCTTGTAGAGTAAACAGAAAGTTTCCCAAAGAAATCTAGTCTTTCAACAAAGCTCTACTACATACGTATGAGTATAAATATAGTAATGTTCACAGTTAAAACAGTTGAAACAACAAGAAGATGTGAATGCTGCCTATCATCTCACCAATTAATATACAATAACGTATGAACTATTAATAAAAATCAAATCTTACCAACAAATTTAACATGTGCTACAAATGAAACAAAGTTTTATAGTACAATTTCCATTTAGCCAGTGTCAAGCTGGAATTTCACTGTGGCTGTATTTTCTTTCCCTATTACTCTGATCTCTACCCAAGCCCAGATGTGTAACATTCGTGTTCTCAGTGATCTTTATCTTGTGTATTTGTCCAGCAACCAGCACAGCAGAGCCTTGATCAGGGCTCCCAAACACTGCTGGCATAAAAAAAGAAGCGAGTATTTTTTCTAGGCAGTATCCAGGAAATAGCTGCATGCGGGGTTCAATCCAACAATGAAGTCTATTAGAACAGGATCAGAATCCCATTTATTAGTAACTGCATGTCTGGACCGTGGCTAATCTAAGTGGAAAGAAAAATACGTACCGTCTTATGATCAAGATCTGCCTAAGTTCATAGAAGATGAATACACAACATATAGTGAACTAGTTTTGAAAATTATTCATCTGGGTTTTGATACCTAAGAAGCTTTTTGCTCTTAACATTTGGGAGTTTTTTTTACCAAAAAAAAAAAAAAAACCACAACCTTTCTCAAAGCACGTATGGAGCTTTTAACACTGTAAAACAATTGCAACAAATTACTTAAGTCGTTAACTTTATTATATTTTAAAACCGCTTTCACTGTATTGAGTAAGAAAAGAAGACATAATTTGACAAGCTGCTTGATGTCATTTTTTCCTATTCCTATATTATACCTGCTTTAAAACATAGGGAATTTTCTGTACTGTACAGTTTTTATCTAAGAATGTATTCTCAATTACTTCTGCTACCACTCACACGATATAGGCCACAGACCTGCACCGCTCTGCAAGCATAACTTCTGAGCTGAATTATGTTGAAAGTATCTTCCATTTATTTACTAAAATGCCACACTTTAATCACAGATCAATGAAGACTAGAAACTTCTCATTAGAAATTAAATACCTATGAAAGGTATGTCTGCGTTCTGATTGGTATATAACGGGAAAAATCAAAAAGTTGGTGATTCTTGTAATTATACGCTTTCCAGCCCTATGGTAGCTCAGTCTCTCTGAAATGTCAACCAATGCTATGGGGCAAAAACAGTAGAGAACATGAGTAATGGGTAATTTAATTTTAAAGTCTGTGCTTCTGGCTTTGCGGTCTGAGTATTCTACTATATTAGAAAAGGTCTGGAAAATTATTGGTTTTGCAATTTTAAAATCCAAACTATATCACAAGCATGAATTTGTCTTTGCAATGAGGAAAGAATTTGTTATCCACATATTACTCACTTGTTCCTCTAAGTTACTCATAGCTACTTTTACAACATTTGATATAAGCCAGAAAAATCTACTGTGTATGAAGGCTGAGACATACAAAGTTATATTAAACAACACCCAATAAAGTGCAATTTCATAGAGGAGTTTTGAGAAGCTATGTTTCTGATATATTCTGACCTTCCTTCCCCCAAACTCTGATGCAGCAGCAAGAAATGGGAAAATGAATGTATAATAGAGATAATACATTCCTATCTAAGAAGCAGAAGGTTTATTATTCTTCCAATACTTCTGTCAGTGAGGTATTGGATAAAAACAGGATACAAAATATCAAAGACATTACTTTTATTACTAACTAATCTATATTTTAATAAACATGAAGAAATACGCAAAGTAAAAATAGCGTATGAACAGATAAACAAGAGATTGTATCAGAATTTACTGGAGTTGTGTGATCTGTTTTTTGTTTACAAGGAAGAAATCATTTTAATTGTTTCAGAATTATAATATAAACAATCAAGGTGCTACAGGAAAAATTGCTGAATGTTTCAAGCAAAATGAATATTAAACAACTTCAAAATATGGAGTTTTTTAAAGAAAACAAACAAACCCCACACTATCTCCACATTGTGTCCTACAAGAAAACCAAAGCACACAAATAATTTTAAATACTTAAACATGAAGCCTTTGTTGGGATGTAGTTAGGGGTACATTAATCCCTTTTACTAGGTAGATTATCTGTTCAGAAACATTACTGGACAACAATGAAATGAATTGTTTGAACAACAGTTCAGAAAATAACATAGCGGGCTTCAAGTTCAATTTGGAGCTCTAAATAAAATTATTAGGGTTCATACTCCCAGATTACCAAGCTACTGACTAGTTTTTTTCATGGCTACTCAAATACACAAGAGCCTACATAGCCAAACAAACCAAGTGCTGTTAAGCCATGGAAGGACCACCGGCTCTGGGAGTTCTAGCATATTTTATTTGAAACTACAATAGACTGTTATCCCCATTCCCCTCATTCAGGAAAACTGTCACTGTAACTGAGCAGGTTTTACATTTACAAGCACTTTTAATTTGTCTCAACTGCATGTGATTAAGTCAGACAGGTAGAAGAGTCAGAGTTCACAGCAGTTATCTACATGGGAAAAAGCTACAATACAGTAAAGATACTGAAGACTCTCTTTAAGGTTATTTCTCCATTTAAAAAATAATAAGTATACAGATACTACGTGACAATGTTTTCACTCAAGTAGACATCAGGAATTCGGGCAGACTCTCTTCAGCAGTTGTCTTAGTCCCTACATCTTTTCCGATGTGTAAATCAGCAAGAAAGCTGCCACTGCACTGTGTGTGATAAACCCCTTCTTTGTAGCAACGTTGTCTTCTGCTCCAGATTCTCTTCCCTATCAGTGACATCCTGCATATTGCTACACAAACCCCTGCTTCTGAGATGAGGATTCATGCAGGGTCCAACCCACCAGCCAAGAGGGGCCCTTCCTTTCCTACACCATTTGGGTCCTAATCCTCGGGTCTGTGAGATTATGAGATGTTCAGACAAAACATGAAGGCAGAGAAAATTTTATCTCCCGATTCATGAGAAGATTATTGAATGTTTCCTTTTCCCATTTGGACAAGGACCTTACAACAATTGTTTACATGTTTGTCACTTCAAGATTAAATTTTTATAAGATTTTCTGCTATTGAGAAGCTGAAGGCAGTAAATGGGCCATTATGTTTTATAAAAGACTATTCTGTAATTTGTCACTACATCAGTAAGCTTTCTTGTTTCAAAATTAAAGCTTTATATGCTTATCTAAGGGATTCCTTAGCAGCTTATGAGAAAATACCCTAGGTTAGGAAGATCTGAGGTGTGTAATAAGAACAAGCTGCTGAAAGAATGATCTTTGCCTAGAGCCTCAACGTGTCAGTGGCCTAAGCATGCTGCCAAGCTCGTGTACCATTCTCCGCTTAGATTGTGAAAATCAATTATTTATGGACTCTGGTTACTCCAATTATGTTGTAATTATTAATGCATAGGAGAGACATTCTAAACTCTAGATGAATGCAGGTACAAATAGCGGGGAAATGTAGATGTAATAGTACATTTTCAAAGCATAGGCTTCTGAACAGCAGTAGGCAACAAGTTTAATATCCTGTTTTCTAGAAACATAGCAGCAAGACCATTTTTCCACACAGCACAATTGCGCAAGCAGTGGAAGAGAGATTCCAGAAGCCAAAAGGCAATATCCACTAAACCACAGCACCACTTCTGTAAGCCAGTTAAGCTCATTGCCTACTTAAGGATTGGAACACTGTCTGGAGTGCAGTTATAGTGGTGCTGTCTCCAGCCAGGGAAAGGGAAGAGGATTCAAAAGCAAAGATTATGAACCTAAGCGGCTCTTGAATGCTTGGTGGGAAACATTTAAATAAAATAAAATACTTTTCCATTATGTTTTTAATGCCTGAAGCATGTAAATGCATTGTATAGTGTTACTGCTCTCAGTGTGCAGAATTGTAGTTGGATACAATTGAATAGTATGTACACACAAATCAAAATAATGTTATGATGCTAATCTGATTAAGGTCATTAGGGTTTTGTACTTTTAATGTAGATTATTTGCCTGTTTCTGATTTTATTATATTATGATATTATTAGCTCACCAATAAAAAATGTACTGGAGAAAGGATAAATACTCTTATTTTCTAGAAAATGAAAATGTTCTTGTACCATTCAAAGGGTAGTTTATATAATAAAAAAAGAAAAATTCTTACTATCCTTTACCTAAAAATGCAACAGATGCAAGTTTGCCATTAGCTGCAGTATAATTAATATGTATGAACACATCACTAGTCCATAACATTCTCAGAACATGATCCTTTCTCTAGAGTGCCAAAATCGTCGGTATTATACAAGATAATGCACATATTTGTATTTATCTCATTTCAAAAAGGACTGAAATCCCCTGTCTCCCACTGAATTGCTTGAGAAAATACCCCCTTCAGTTTCTTTGAATATCAGATATATTCACCAAATACAGAGGAGTACAAGTATCTATTTTTGTGACACTACAAATGTTATTCTATACAATGGCTTGCAATTCCAGGAATTTTGACTATATGACCAAGATGTCCAAGCAAAAAAGGCAATAGGAAAATGAAAAGGGAAAGCAAATGCTCTTGCCAGTAGTAAGTTATTGCCCAGGTTTCTTATGACTTATCCTAAAAGCTCAAATAGAAAGTACCTCTAAGGTCAGGTAGTTCTTTTTACTTTCAGAAGTTGTTTTTTTTATGGAGTAAAAATGCAAGCTATAGAAAACCACAAGAATAATGTATAGATAAAAGCTTCTTAATTTTATTCCTTATCTCCTCCTTATTAATTTTTCAACTCAGTTGTGTATGACCTTAAATTCTGTGGACTCCTGTGAATGTGTCAAAGAAATCATATTAATCTTAGCCTCCAGATATGTGCATTTAAAGAACAAAAGAACTAGCATAAATAAAACTGAAATAAATTGTCCTATATTTTGCCTAGGTGCTGTATGATATTCTGATGTCAACTGGTTTGACAAACCCTTCTAGAATGACTTACACAATCCTCTAACTAGTCCTACAAGCACATTAAAACCCCTACATATTTTCTTCAGATGGGTGACAACTGAGCATTTGTGGGTAGACTGAAAAGTGGACACGTCTCCTTTTGTTATCCAGGAAAGACATGCCATATTCAAAACAATTTCATTCATGACAACTGGAGTATAATATAACTTTGATTCTTCATTCTTATTTTGATTTTGAGGGTGGCTTTAAAGGAAATTCTATTTAGAAAAGTGAATGCAAGTGTAGCATTAGTTTCTACTTCTATCACCTTTCAACTACTTCTGTTCAGTTCACAGATATCTGTCAGTCTCTGAGCTCTGACAGTATGATGGGCGTTTTCTGCTTACATATCATTATCAAATAATAAAAGGTTCTGCAGCGTATCCTTTTGTCACAGCAGGATACATTATATTCTCAGTTACACTGCACACCACACTGTATTCAGATTACATGGGAATATAACCTCCTTCTCAAAAAGCTGCCTTAAAACAGCAGTGGTAGCAATAAAATGCATTTTAACATCTATTTTGTAACTAAAAGTGTTAGATATAATTAAATATATATAACTAAAATATCTGCTAAGAGAACATCATTTTGAGAAGTCATCATGGAGAAGGAAAATATGATATAATATCATAAATTCCAGGTAATCATTACTGTTTACTAACTTTTGGAAAACAAAAAAGGTATTTGTTGATGGTGATGGGTGGGACTTTGTTCAATAAATTAGGTGAACACACAGAAAGATACTTCTTTGTAGTAAGGTAATATATGTAATAAACATTACATAGTTATTGTGTTGGTTTAGAAAGCATAGTGAACAATGAGTACCCTGACAGCCCAGTATTTTGCTGACTCCTTCCAGGTTTGCATCACTGTAAGCCTTCACATTTTTAATATGTTTGATCTTTTATTCCCAAAACATGCAGCAACAAAGATGTGAAGATAGGAAAAGCCGATGAATGTTGCTTGTGTGCTTTTGAAATCACAAGCTTTCCAGTCTGCGCTTCACAGCACATAATGAACTTCATGTCTTCCTTAAAAGATGAAGCAATTGTTCGCTTTACCCTGAGTGACCTCTGCTGGTAAAAAATAACTTACAGACACGTTAAAACACTGAAAGCACATTTATCATTAAGTCGTATATATACACACGCACATACAGAAGCACATTCACGCACTATTTTCATTATACCGGGTAGATACCCACATAAAATTCAGATGTTTGCATGCTCAGACAGTTGGTGTACAAGAAGCATTGCCTAAATTGGTTGAAGCACACAGTTTATCCTTTTCCCTGAGTTTTTTAAAGAACTATACAGCTCAAACTTGTTTTAGAGGCAGCATATTTGAAATAGCAGATACTGAGTTGTGGCATATGAAATATAAGTCTGGAGTTCGCTTGTACCCTGTATAGGTCTGCGTGTATCCTTAATGGAGTATAACAATGTATTTATTGTGCACTGTATCAGAATGATACCATGAAAGATTTCTGTTCAATGCATATCTCTAATTTAAAGAAAAGTGGTCAGAACGAGGAAATCATTATAATCCAGAAAGAAAAAAGACAATTAAACTATATTCATTTGCAGTGTGATGTTTGCATTATAAAAATATTCACATACTACTAGATTAGGAATGACAAGAAAACATGAAGTACTAATTAAGAACAAATACTCCTAAAGAGTTTTGGTATCTATCAAGATATATTTTGGAGCATGAAAAACATCTTTATAGAAGCAAAAGATGTTTCATGGTTTTGATACTGTAACTGATGTGTAAACTTTGAGGTCTTAACAAAAGTGTTGCAGTTGATGACTCTGAAGAGTTTTGACCAAGAAAATTGTTACAATTCATGACTGCTGATCATGGTAACATTCTCCCTTATTTAACAACGTCCATGCAAAAAAAATTAAAAAAGAAGAAAAAAGAAACATATTAGGTCTCTGCTTCAGCAAATACTGAAGTCTATTTATATGCAAATAAGCTATCCATTATTAGTGTGAGAAGAGACACAGGCATAAAGGAAGAAAAAAATTATCAATAGAAACCCTCAATGAAATCTATTTCAAAACATCACATTTTACAAGAGACCTCACTCATATAATATTTGTTCAAAGCTAGAAGGGAATTGACGAGTTCTGCACTTAGATGAGAACTGATACCACATTATTTCCCATGCCAATTTGTTACATAAAATGCATTTATCCTTCCTTAGGAACAACTCGAGAATCTTAAATCTATTGTTTCCTTATAAAGAAACTCATACTACAATGCAATTTTTTGCTCATCTTCCTACTGGCAATTTTAAATTATTTCTATTTTTTATTGAATTGCAAACATAAGAATGTGGGAAAAGATCAAGATTGTACACTTTTATTCTAAGAATATGAATCTTCAGAGTAAGGCAACCTCTGAGAAAACTTGATTTAATGGCTGAAAATCCCAACTTGGAACCAGTGTATCTTCTTTTTAACACCCCCACACACACCTTCCTGCCTATACATAACATATCAAGAGTCTAAAATCTGTTTCACTGAAATAAAATAGATACCTCAACTGAAACGTCCAGTGAATAACACAAAGAAAATCAGGAAATAATTTAACACCAATTCCCTGCATTTAGAACCTTGAACAGGTGACCCCACATGTCAAAATTCTAAATACCAGCTCTTCTTATTCCTCTAAGTCCAAGATTGTTTTCCTTCCCAGAAGATAAGCTCATGTAAACTACACTTAGTTGGAGACAGGCACAGAAAGTTTGACACCGCATTTTGGTATCTTTGGAAAGACAAATATCTTTTTTTATTCCAGATTTTCAGCCAACTGCCCCCCCTACAGAGGTTTTCTTCTCTGAAGAAATAACTTTAAATAAATCCCATTTCTGTGGAATCCTGTTGAGTACCTTGGAAACTTCATTCAGCAGCACCAGAAAATTCCCCCCTCCACTATTTTTAGCCCAAGTTCCAAGACAAGAACACCTCAGTGTGCACGTTGCTGTATCTATGAAAGTCAACTAAGCAGGTTGTTATTTATATTTGCTTCAGTCCCAACACAAACACACTAAAATAATCACTAGTGACATCATGGAAGTGTTCTGTAACACTCTTAGTAGATAACTAGCAACAACATGTGAGCACTGTTTAATATATCTGAGCAAATGTATGTAAACAACATATAAGTACACATGATCAGACAGAGACTTGTGGTGTTGTGAAACGGAATAGAAAAAAGGGGAAGCAGTAAAACCTGCAATAAAGGATGTATAACAGGCAGGGAATGCGTGTGATGGACAGAGCAAGTCCCAGTCCCAAAATAAGAGACGAACTGCCTGGAGCAGATTAATCCCCTCCCTTTTCTTTTGAAGAGCCTAAAACAACAATAATGTGTGCTGAAAAATGGGGAAGAAAAAGGTCGCCCTTTGGCTTCCGCTCCCCTTATCAAAAAGGGAGCCTGGTCCCTCAGCCCCAGTGATGGACACCAGTGATGACCACAGTCACCAGTGCTAATGACACAGCATCGGCTCCATGGGGCTGTACACACACAGTTAATGCAGGATATGATCATTAAGGACCATCTGTTTGAATACTTAGTGATAATGATTGATAATGAGTAAGAGTTACCCATTAGCATAAATTGTATTGCTAATGAACATCAGTCAAGCAAAAGGATACTCTGAAGTTTGAAGCTGGCCTGATTCATTCTTCCAAGCACACCCACCACAGCCACCTCTTACCGCTTAACTTATATACAGCCATACACTTGTTCAGTTGCAACAGTGCACTCAGATATGGGGAATGACACCCACAAAATGAAATTATGGAACATTTTTAGTCACACCGTAACTTGAGAACCTCAATGGCACTGTTATTTTTGTGAGACTATTAATAAAGTCTTTTTCATGTAAGCAACAGAAAGAATCTTCAATTTTATCATCTTGTTTAAGTATGCATTTTTCTCTATTTCAATCCTTCACTTCCTAAATAAAACAGATTTATTATATTGTCATGGAGCTACTTCTGGATCTTGCTGAATTAGTAATTCCAGATATAATCTCAGCCTGAATTACAGACTAGCTCTAGCAACAAGCAACTAATTTAGTAGCCACTATACTTTAAGAAGGACATCAAGAAATGTGGTTTCACTGTCCAATCTTATAATTTATTAATTCATAGTGACACCTCAAAAATGGGTTATTTGCCAATAATGCTCTCAGCCCAATTTGGAACTCTCTCTACCTCTGCTTCTAGTATCAGTGGTACAAAAAGAATAAAAAGAACAAGAAAATTTCCTTAATGGGTATAATAAATCAAAATTACATCAGTAAGAAGCAATTATCACATATTTAACTTCATAGCATTCATACCGCTCAAGTCAACCTCTAAAATGATGTGTTAATATCCACTCTAGTGATATTAAAAATAAAAAAAGCCCTACAGGTTTCCCCCAACACGCCTCCTCTTTGACCTTTTCATTGATCAAATTATCCCATATTCCCTCAAAACCTTTTGACTACAGCGACACTATTAGAAAGGCCATTGATGTTTAACTTGCTGCTGCTGAAATCTGCCAACAATAGCATTCAGAACACTACTAAAAGGATGTATTTTTCAAAGGCTGTGGTCCCTTCATGCCTGTAACTAATGTAACACCTCCCAGTTGCTTAGAACCTACAGCTGACCAATACCAATTACTTTTTCAACGTTAATTTTAAGCCCTGGATCTAACATGTAGAGGGGAAAAAAAGTGCAGTTCTGAATATTTCGGTCCTTCTAGATAAGGGGGAATTGACAGACTGCTCAAACACTTCAGAAAAAGCTGTGTATTTCATCTATTCAGTGTGTGTACATACAGAGTCCTTTAGGCCAAACCTTCTTACAGAGCTATGACTTTTTTCTCAAATGACAGTAATCCTGCCAGATCTTCTCGGATAATAGCCCTTTCCATTCTGGTTATACAATTATTTTTCCTCAATGACATCTCTGATATCAGTGTGTATAGAAACTCACATACAGGTGAACTGAAAACATCCTTCTTGCCATCACATCAACAATTTTTGGTCCATTTTTGTCATCATTCCTTCATTCCACAGATGCACTTGAAATACAGCCCCATTAAGAAAGCATTAGTTAATGTAGTTCCATTAATTAAGCACTTCTGAATGAAGCAATGTACCACCTTTTCCTATATCACATAGAAAGAACAATGCCTTTCATATCAGTTTCATTGACACTTCTTATTGTTTTTGTCAAAAGCATGGAGATTTAACAACATTTTCACCAGTTAATTGTGATGTCACAAATTACTCTCTAAAAACAAAAAAGACAATTTGCAGATTAAAGTTTTACAAATACATGCAATGACTTTGTAGCCATTTAGCACCAACCTGGGTCACTTCTACTGCTTCCACAGCTTAATCTAAATCACTGCTACTAGCAAGGCCTGGCTGATTTGTTTTCACCTTTTAGGCAAAGCTGTATAATAGTATATTCTCACAAGTATGCCTCCTGCATGTTGGTAGCCAAACCCATTCATCTGCTGCCATTCAGGAACACAGCTGACCTATTATAGCTATCATAAGAGTCGAACTTATATGTAAAGAGGAAGGAGGCTGCTACAAGAGGAGTACCAATCAACTAGTCCAAACCCACCAAAAAATATTAAAGAAATAATTCTTCTAATAAGTAGAATTATTTTGTGTGTATGCAATAATGTTGCTATATTTATATAGTAAATACAGACAGTTAAACATTTCTAATTCATATTATGAAACATAGTACTATTTAAGGTACTGTGATAGAGCTTTTACTACAGCACTGTTAGCATGCGTGCTCATTAAAGAACCATACTTCAGAAAAGTAGTAAATGTTACTGTACTATAGAATGAAACCAGCGTACTCCCTCTACTATCAACTTTTTCAAAAGGTTAGGTTCACTCCAGAAAACATCACAAGGAAAGATAATTACCAGGAGATATAAGTGGCTTCCACAGGTCAGATCTTCAATAGTTTATCCTTAAGTATATGAGTTTTTCTTTTTAGCATTAATTCAATATCTGAATCCATTTTCAAGGCAAATTATGTTATCCCTGTTTTAGCAGGTGTATTTAAGCATTTTCTTTAGTCTTCCTTATTAAATAATTCTTCACTCATCACAAAGTAGTCAAATACTCTTTCTGCAATAGACACTGTCATTTCTTATTTCCTGGGTTGTGGTGTTTAGGTTTTGTTGTGGCATTTTTTTAATATATTTTCATATAATAAGGGTATTTTTCTTCTAAGTCTGTGAAATGCAGCAGATTTAGGAAACAGTAGGAATTTCTAGGAAATGCATTACTAGAATTATCACTCTAACATAGTTTTGTGTTCCTCCAGCTTTCAAGCATCAAACAACAATGAATCAATTAACAATATTATTATTATTAATAATAATAATAATAATGTGTTAACAGTGACACTGGATGACCACAAAGCTCTCTGCGTCACCATGTCTGAACAATTCAGAAAGGAATTTACATCTCCATTTACATCTCCACAGCATAATTTCACCAGAATGCCTGTCTCTTTGCACTAAAGTGTCCATTTTAATCTCTAAACAGAAGAACCTGCAAAGATAAAGATACAAATCCCAAGGAGACTTACATGCTTAACCATAAGAACTACAAAAAGCACTTCTAAATTCCCTGTAATATCAAATGGGGCACAAATTTTAGACTATGGTCAGGCAAGACATCACATTAAGAAAATACAGATTGTAGAAAGACTTATTAACTGTACGTTTTGATTTTCAAGTATATCTTTCTGATGAAGTTGAGTCTGAAGATAATCTTGAAAATACTTGAAAAGATTGCTGGATCAATTTTTAAATAACATTATATAGTGTGTAGTTCTAACCACATTACTAATCCCTCTAGTTGCAGTGTGAATAAATGAAAACCTCCTCAAACAGATATTTGCATCACAAAGTAATTTAAACCATCTAACTTATTATAGATTTTGTCTGCGGTTATTCATCTGAGGTTTTTTTAAGGTATCTTGCCAGTAAGATAAACAATAAAGCTTTATTATTAATAATTTCAGTGAACTAGGTAAAGTCTGACAAAGTCTGATGGGATTAGATGTCAATATAGTTAATGAGATGCATGCTGTTCCTTTACTCTCTGTAGTCTCCACTCTCTAGCAAGGGACACATTTGGCTAAACAACTCCAAGCACAAGGGTTCGGTGTCTTAAGCTTGAACCTGAACATCAACACAAGCAATAAAAAAATTTAAGACACTTCCACATATGCTTCTATGGCCCAGCATTGCTAAGACAGATGCTGCAGTCGTGGTTTCTACATGCACCTGTTGGATAATATTTTATTTTGTCTTATTCTAGAAAGGAGTTTCTTTGTAAGCAGTGCTTTACTGGAAGTAGCTTTATCATTTGAAGGACAAGTACTGATACTGAATATCAGACAGACCAAAGAGTAAAGAAGCTCATAACTTCTGAAGGAAGAAACGAAATGGTGACTGAAAACAAAAATGGAGAGAAGAGAAAACTACCAGACAAGAAAGAGACTCCAGTGGGGTGGCATCCCACACAGCTACAACCCCATGGGAGCAAGCTAATGATAAAAAGAGAAGGTAAGACCGGTCAAAAATAGGCAATCACGTAATACAATACCAAGATTTCAAAATAAACAGGACACAAATTGACATAAAATAAACACACACCTCAGGGTGTTTTTCTATCAAACAACGGTAAGGGGTCAGGTAATAAGCAGGAGGAGATGGAATGAACTCGTTTTCAGCATAAATCTGAAACAGTGAATGGAGAGTGAAAAATGAAAACATTTCTTGTCTTCAGTAGACCTTCATCTCAGATCAAACAGCAAGGTGGTGAGCATCTAGGCCAAATGGATACAAGACAATAACACGCTCTTTACTACAGACATTCATAAAAATAATAGAATTAAAAATAACTGAATTGTACTTATAGTCACGAGGGTTATCTCCTCAAAATAGCGTCTCCCTAAAAGTCACCTTTGATAATCCAAGAGTTACACTGAATACCCATGGATATGTCTAACAGACAAACATGACACAAGGAGTAGAGAAGTCATGTTATATTAATAACGGACACTAGAATATTTGCTTAGCTAGACACTGACACATTCTGGAGACCAAAATTCAACAAATGTGTCAATAGATTGGAAAAGATTCAGGGCACAAGCGAGAGAACAGCTGAAGGATGGAAAAAACAAATCTTATGCCAAAACCTAAAGGACATAATATATGGAAGAGGGAGTTAAATTGTGACATGATCACAGACTATGAGCTCTAATCCTTACATGAGTAAGTTAGTAGAGGTTGATGTACTTTAACAGGCAAAGATATTAAGCACATGTATCTATATAGAGAAACTATTTTTCTGCACAGTGAAATCACAAACTGTATCATATTGGTTAAGAAAAGAAAAAAGCTTTAAAACATGGAAAAGCTACTTAAGAACTTCTTTCATGCTTGCTTTATTTTATGAAATTAAAGCTGCTCAGAGTTCTAATGCCACATAACAAATATCTTTCTCATCTTACGCGATGTAAATATTTCTCACCTTCATTCAGTAATTCTCATCCTTTCAATACAATAATGAAACATACGTTGGTAACTCTTCTTCTTTATGTATTCAATAACTTCGATGTTATTTTTATCAAAAGAAAATAAAAGTCACTTATATGTATCCTTTGTTTCTTTGCTTTGATCTCACACTTATATTCCTCTCAAATAATGCCATCTTGCTTTTCTGAGACTACAGACAGTATTGAACCCTGATGCAGTAACCATTTGATTACAGGAAGGAGTGCTGCACATTTAATGAACTCCTTATTTGATCTGAAAATGCAAATGTATTTTGATGTTATTTCCAACGTTGACTTTGAAATGCTTTCTCCATTAGTGTAAGCAAGGACAGAAAACAGAATGGGAAAGCTAAATACTCAGAGACAGCATCTTATCTACCTATAGCAGCACAGAATTTTCAAAGCAAAAGTTTCCATGCTAAATACGCTGATTAGCATAAGACACGTATATACAGTATTTTCTTTGGCACAGTATTTTTAACTTAGAAAAGCTTATCGGAGTTATTCCAAGTGACACAAACTTAAATAAGTAACAATTAATAATTTTCCGTACAAGATCCTTTCTGGATTCCTTTTCCAGCTCCTCTGAAGTAACAAAGTATCAGTGACTAATCTGAAAAGAAGTTGACAGTGGTGATAAATATCAACATCAATATGCAGGAATCGCTTGGTATTTCATACTCAGGCCCTCAAAGTAAGGGCTACTGTGCATAAACACAACCCTGGATAAAAAGGCATTCCTTACACAAGATCTTAAATCCCAAAATATGCCCATCTCTTGACTCATCTCCTTCTCAAAGTATACATATTAAACTACTAATATTTTCAAGAGAAAATACCTGGTAAAGCATACAAATCCAGGTTAATGTTTTAGAAGCTGATCATGTAAACTTCTGCCACCAAGAATTTCTACAGAAAAATGTTTCTGTATTTCCTTCTGACATAGGTGGAGACTTCTTTTGAAGAGAAACAGTAACTCTACTATAAACACATATCAGGTTGAGTATCTGAAAATCAGAGATTAAATAGTTTACCAAACTACACACAGAATACAATGTTCATGACTGAAATATGTATGTTATTGTCTTACAAGATTAATCAATTTTCTATTTATTAGAAATGGTAGACATACTGTGCATTGCCTTGCATATAAATTAGGCATACTTTTCCTTTCTGCTTGATTAGCCTAATTTAGTAAGAAAAATCAGTAAAACATACTCCAGAAAAAGTATGTCAACAACTTAATTCTGTTGGGGTATTTTATCACCGTCTGATTGGAAGCCATTCACTAATGCAAATTTACTCCCAAATTAAATATGGAATTAACTTTCATAAATGCCCATTGTTTTGCTTTGCTTCTATGCCCTTCTGAAATCAACTTAACTGATACAGTATCTGTCATTAATCTTGTTAAAGAAAAAGAACAGAACTCTATGGGGGGGAAACTGCGCTCTTTATTCTACCATTTCATATAATCAGCTATGAACCCACCACCAGACAAGCAAATATAACCTTTTTTGATGAAGAATAGTCTTTTTATTCTTATTGTTGTAACTAGCATTGTTAACCAACAAAATGAAAAATATATCAGAAGTCTTCCATGCATAATATTTGCAAGTTTGGAGAATATTTTTTTCCTAATTCATTTTTCCTTTTGTTCCCTACAAAAAGAAGCAGCTTATTCAAAACACTCTTTTGTAAATATAAGTCATGCTTTTCAAGATCTCAGAGGCCGCTCTGAGCTTCCTGATGTTAGATTAGAAGATGTTTTTCAAAAGAATAAACAGATGAGCGTTTCAAAGTTACATCATTGTGTAATACATGTTTGTCTACGAAAAAATAATAAAAAGGAACAAAAATAACAGAAACATCTCATCCTTCTTCCATTTTCTTCCACCAAAAAAGAACACTTTCTAGCCCTCTTTAAGGTGAATAATCATCACATGTATTTTGTTTAATTATATAGAATTAAGAAAAATATGAGCTGAAGAACACAATGTAATTAAAAGCCAAATCCATGTTGGAAACAAAAACTAAAAATTACTAAATGCTCCTGCGGTATTATAAAGTAACATTGAATTGCCGTAGGATTCGTCTTAGAAGAGTTATTTAATATTGTAACCATTTGGATAATTACCAAAGAAGAATAGTCATGTTTTACTATGATGTAAAAGGTTTTGTGATTTCTCTAAATGCAATTACAAGAAATTCCAGGTACAAATATAGAATCTGGGTGCATAGCAAAGGCTGTTAGAAGTAACCTTTGAATACATACAATACTATAATACTTTGGAAAAAAAACATTAGAAGATTCTCATACAGACCGGCAATTCCAAAAGAAGAGTTCTGATCTCATCATGGGGCTTTAGGTGCCTTTTATTTTATAGCAGCAGATATTTAGCTACTCAGGTGAATGAAAACTAGACCTGAAGTAACCACGATATAGGTTAAGTGACAGTCATGCAGTGCTTGACCATTAAAATGATAAAATGCTATTGAGGGCTCTAGAGAAATTACAACAAAAATGATTTACTGATGCAGCTGAATGCAGAAAGAGACTAAGAAAACATTCCGTGGTGTAAAAAGAAATCATCAATGCCAGGTTGCAATGGTAAGGGAATTTGAGGCAACGGTCTGACGTGGAATTGAAGCTGCTGCCTTGTTACCAGTTGTCCTTCAGCCAAACCAGCCTGAGAAGCTTGGGTCATAGTTGCACGTTGTTTTCTGTATAAGGTTTTGTACAGACTGCTACATATGATAAACAGCATTTGCCATAGGAGAATCAATAGAACATCTGAAGAATAAGATCGGTTAGGTTTGGTGGGAGTTTTTTTAAGACAACTTATAAATTGTTTTATATATGAGGAAAAAAGGGCTAATTCTGAAAGTGGAATTTTTCCAAGCCATAGAAAGGTACAATGGCTTTTCACAATATCTATTGTAGAACAAGAAATAAATACAAGAAAAGCAGACTATGAGACAAAGAAATATTGTAGCCCTAAAAGATCACTATTCAAAAGTAACCACTGTGCAAATAGTATATATCCCAAGATATTTACTTCTAAATTTCAACATATTTATAGGCAAAGGGGGAAAAGGAAAAGAGGAAAGGAGAACTAGGAGAGAGGCTTAACTGGCACAAAACTGCCAACACACCCCTTGAACCAGATGGCAAATGCCATAACAAAAGGAAAAGTGTACTCAGTGAGCTTTAAAGGTTCAGTGCTCCGCCCAGACAATATTTTAGGGTTTGGGAGATACTAAGTTTGCATACAGGACAGTGTTAACAATATTACCCTACTACTGCTTCTTACATTTTTATCCGTTAGAGGAAAAGTGAAATCTATTACATAAGTTTGTCAGAAACTGTTTGCCAGATCAAAGTCAGTCTTCAGACGAGCAATAGGAATCAAAGCTGAAGAAAGCCTGTGATCATCCAGCCACCCAGCAACTTCGGCTCCACTGCCCAAAAAGCTGGGAAACATCCAGCTACACCTGAAGAGAATTTAATGACCACATCCATTTTTTGGAAAATATTCTGAAGAATGAAAAACAGTCAAGAAGGACAGACCTCAAAGTTTAAATAACAGATCAGATAGTATGCTAATTCTGTGCTTTTCCAGGAATAAAATCCATTACTATTTCCATCAATCACTGCAATATATATCCCATGCAGAAGAAAGGTAAAAAAGTAAACATTACATTAACATTATGACATATATACACAATGAATTTCAGACTAAACTGTGAGTTTCTCCGGTGTCTGCCCAAGGCAGAGCTTATTCCTGCCAGGAACACAGGTTCTGCAATGCAAACACTTTTTTCTCTAATTGTTCCCCATTCTAAACTGCTTCAATCAGAGTTATGGTTTAGAATACAAATATACACATATGCACACTGTCTCTTTTACTTTTGTTTGTTTGGGGTTAGGTTTTTTTGTTGTTACTCTGTTGGGGTTTCTTTGTTTTTTGTTTTTAAATTACAATAGCAAAAGTACTCACAACAACATAATATTTAAGAATATGACACAATTCCTCCTCAAACTAATCTCTCCTAAACCTTGCAGGGATTAAAATAAAAATAATAATAGAATCTACATTAAAAGAAAAAGGAAAAGTTGCCACAATATTAAAACTTACGTCAGTTCTGAAACCATGACCTTATAGCTGATTGTGCAACCAATGTATATGCACCCAGCACATAACACAGAAAAGAAAGGACTGAAATGCACAATTGAGAGGCTCTTGAAACCAGTGACAGAAGTATATTTATATTAGAAAGGTACAGCAAACAAAATCTACCAGGGTTTAACTGGCACATTTGTCCATCTCTGTACAGCACAGTTGAGACCTTTGGGGAGATTCTCTCTTGCTGCACCACTCCATAGGGTTCCACCACCCCAGGGGAAGGTGCAGCCTCCACTGCCTGCTCATTCCTGGTTATCTGAACCTGCCCCAAGTCCCAACACGTTTGACACTCCTGATACCCAACAGGTAAAGGAAGAGGAAACGGAAACATTATTTCATTTCTGTCAACTCCTTGAAATAAAAAACAGGAAAACAAACAAACCCCGCAACTTTAATGATTCTTTGATCTTTTCTTCCAAAGTAATGCTCTATGAGCTTCATAAAAGCTTAGTGAAAGCGTGTTTGTCTTCCAATGGAGCACAGTATCTTCAGAAAGAAAGACTGAAGTGCTTTTTAGTCAATTTAAGTATCTTACCAAACACTTTTCTGAGCTCTGCTCTGTACTTCCAGAACAACGGGTTCAGAAATGACTGATGACTCACTCTGAAATTCGTTGTATTCTACACAGGAACAGATGGCTTCAAAATGCTGGAAAAAACCTGCAGGCATCTCAAGGCCTGTACCTTCAACCAACCAGTTCGTACAATATTAGCATTCTAAACTGTTTAGAAAAGTGAGCCAGCTCATGAATCAAAGCTCTAAACTGAATTTCAGTTTAAAAGACCCTATTACTCTCTGAGGTATGTTGCATAAGGGAAGGAAACAGAAGCCTGCTACATAAATATCCTTACACGACCTACAGCCATATTTACGTTGATTTCCACTTCCCTTAGTGAAGACACAAAGTAAATGTGTTCATTTGGTCATCCCTAGGAATGGAGAGCTAGACATTTTTCACCTTCTCAAAGCTTCCCATTTTCCTATGAAAGGTCAGACAGATTGTCACATTTGAGTCTGCTACTTCAGAACCAAGTAAAAATCAAACTGGAAAAGATTTATGTAGAGAAAGCACTACACATTCATAGTACTTTAAATACAGTTATTGCTCAAACCTCACGCACCTTCTGTCTGACTTCTAAGTAATCATAGTGGTACAACATTTACCCCCACTTGCAAAGAGCAAAGCGCATTCCGACATAGGTTCACTTCAATTTGTATTCAATCAAATCCTGCAGTTGAAGTATGAGTACTGTTATGAAAAGAAGCAATGAGGTGGAAAACTGTCTTTTGAACTTTTTTCTTTCACTGTTAAGAAAGTCATGGTATATTTCAAACAAATAGGAACTGTTACGATCTTTGAAAGCATGTACCCTGGAATGAATTTAATTTAATCCTTACAAGTAACTTGAGTGGAAAACACAGTTCAGAAAGCGATACTGTACAGTGAATTTCATTTACAAAGAAATAAAATGACTTACCGTACAACTATAATCTCTCTTCATGCTCTACTGTGATGTTATGATTTTATATAGTACCATTTTGTCTCTTTGTAGTGAATACTATTGCGGAGTTGTCAAAAATTATTTAGATTGACTTGAAATTGACAAGGTTGCACCTTGAATCCTGTGTTCAGTTTTGGGCCCCTCATCACAAGAAGGACATTGAGGTGCTGGAGAGAGTGCAGAGAAGGGAACGAAGCTGATGAGGCGCTGGAGCACAAGTGTGATGAGGAGCGGCTGAGGGAGCTGGGGGGTTCAGCCTGAGAACAGGAGCTGAGGGGAGACCTGATCCCTGTCTGCAACTGCCTGAAAGGAGCTTGGAGGGGCTTGGGCTCTTCTCCCAAGTAAGAAGTGATGGGACAAGAGGAAACGACCTCAAGTTGTGCCGGGGTGACGGTAGATTGGATATTAGGAAAAAATTCTACACAGAAAGGGTTGTCAAACACTGGAACAGGTTGCCCAGGGCAGTGGTTGATTCACCATCCCTGTTCAAAAACCATATAGATGATGTTCTTAAGTACAAGGTTCAGTGCCAAAGTGCAGTTATTGGTTGGACGCCATGATCATGAGGGTCCCTTCCAACCAAAATGATTTTATGAAATACATGTGATCACTTTGCCTAGCTTCTTTAGTGAGGGCAACATTCATCTTACCATGAAGTAAACAAAGAAAGATTCCAGTATAATGGACAATAGCGGTTAATACACACTTCTCGATCACATGCGAGGCAACGACATACCAACATTTACCTGTTCTCAAGAGCTTATTTGACTAGCGGGTTAGTTCCCATTAAAAATACTTAGATTGTGTGGTCTATAAACTGAGATGGCATATTCAAAAAACTCTGGCTCATTTATACAACAATATACATTTCTATTCAGGGGTTGGTCAAATAGCCTCATTTGTTGAATACATTCTTTTATACAATGGCAGTTGCCATTGTCCACCAATATTCTAGATGTTTTAAAACTCATTGAGGGTCGAATCATTGAATCAGAATCATTGAAATCAGAAAGATTTTGAATGGAAGGTAGAACAGCAGCACTGGATTATTAAAAAAAGGATAAGGAGTACTCATGAAGTTTATGTTCCAAATTAACAAGTTGTTCTCAATTCCCTTCTACAGCATTTTTAAAATTTGTTTTAAAAAGCCTAATTTTAAGGAAAAAAAAATTAGAGGCAAGTTAAGCCAATTCATTTTTAAGATGATGGCTCTAATACAAGTGCCAGAAAATGTGTCTGGAAAAGTTTGAATAAGCAGTGAGACGGAAACCTAAGAAAACGTTTCACTGTAATTATCTAAAATTGCATCTAGATAAGAGTTCTAGTCTTTTGGCACAAACGTATCCTGTTTAGCTTAACTGAAAAATGCTGTAACAACACTGATTGCCAAGTTGTCAATAATGCCCATTTTGAATTTTCTCCTTTGGTGCACAACTTGCTGAAATAGAAAAGGAAATTAAAAGTAAGCATATGCATATGTCCATTACTAATACAAGAACCTGCATACCTATATTTCACCATCACCTTGTACTATGTCGGAAAAAAAACCTAATTTTTTAAGCCAGTGGAGCTGGATAATGTCTTTTAATAGATGTTTTGCCCCATTACTTTTAATTTGAGTAAGAAAATAAATTGGAGTCTTTTGTTAGCATTACATCAGAAATAAAACACAGTGCAATTAAATAGCTAACATTCAATGCACTAACCAATAACTGTAAAATGCAGAAAAAGCAGTAGATGACGTCTCTGGCCACTGATCAGAGAAAGAGGTAAGAGCAGGATCAGTACATGTAACTCTAGTGGTGCAGTTGAATTCTGAAACAATTTTTGCTGAAAATACAGAAAAATCTTCGTATTTTTTTCTTCACTTGTTTTATGTGCTTTTTCCACTATAAAAAATAAGCTGGAGAGCCAGGTGTGGGCACCACACACACAGCTTTTCCCTGGGTGCAGCAGTAGGTGACAGCAGCTCCAAGTGGGAAAACACAAGCACTGTTTTCTGGAATGTCAGTTGCTCGCAATATTAAAAGCCACATGGGAGTCCCTTAAGGACGTGGCCAAGCATTAAGTTGTGTTATGCAATGAACGCAGATCGCATCCAACAGACCTTGCTGGTGGTGTCAGTGGTGAAGGCAGTAAAGGTAGTAGGAGCAAAAACACTGAGCAACAGCTTTAAAAAGAAAATACATGCATAAATAAAAAGAACACAAGGTACAAAAGAACTACCCTGAATTAGCCAAAGCAGCTGCCATCTTTCCATACATTGCTCTTCTCCATTTCTTTCTCTTTAAATAATGTCAGATAAGACATTTTCCCAGTTTCCCAAGAGCAGCTGTGACATTTGTCATGCAGGGATGACAGACTCAAGACCAGTCTAAAAGAAGAATAAGAATAACAAGGCATGCTTATCAAGCATGTAAGCACAGAGTATGTAAAAGGGAGAAAGATGACCCTAAATATAAATAAAAGACGATAAAGTCAGAAATCACAAAAACATAAAAACCAAAACGCCAATAGCAACACTGAGGGAATGATTAGTGACTTCTGTAAGGGGGGGGTCAGAACAAGGAACACCAAAATATTGGTGTGCTGTCTGGTATGAAAAATATTTGTCTTTATGATCTTACTTTAGGTTTTTCTCTTACCACAGATTTAAATAGGATTAGCAGATTTTGCACCAATTTAAAACTTCCAGCAAATAAGTTCAGATTTACCATCCCTGTTATTTCTGCAGAACACACTGAAAGGAAAAATGCTATGGATTTAGAAATGCACATGGTGCGTGCTGAAAACCTACATGGCATTGCCCCATTCATTCTGGAAATCAGTTCTTAATACTTAAAAATCAACCACATATAGTTAAGCGAAGTCACTGTCATGCTAATGGCTCTAAAATTGTTTAATTAAGAAGCAGAAAACCAGGAAATAGTGACATACTTAATGTAAAATGAAGATGCAGTGGCCATAGAACACTTACATGATACAAACTTCAAATGGGAAGTATCCATCTACATCTGACTAATGATTCATTTAAAATACGTATCTGATACATTGCAGCTAAAACGTGTCTGTAATTTACATTCACCCTGTCGCCATGTTTGGTTTTATCTGTATTATTTTCACTGATACAAATTAATCTTGTATATTTTAGATCTTGTCTTATAATTTACTTTTAAAATGACACTGTAGTTCAATAGCCATCTTAATAGCCACTGCTCTAGAAAGTATAGGATAATATATAGCAAAGCTTATTAAAATTACATTATTTCATTGCAAAAATATCCCTGGGATGCTATTCCACTCACTTCAACAAAAGGACCATAATTTTGTTTATGGAATAACCTGAAAACTTGTCAGTGTTATAACGAGGATGCAAAAGGAAGAAGATGGCAGGTGAGGACCTGCAGATCAGCGTGGGTGAAGCTCTGCACCGTTCAATAGGCAACAACAGCTCTCTCAGCACTACTTAATTTCACACAAAAGGAACAGTCGACCACATCTTTTGTCCTTCAAGCTGATAACCAGCAAAAGCAGCTGAAGCAGAAGCCAAGATTCCAGCAAAAAAACCCCAACTTTCTAAAATTCAAGACAACAACTTGTGAGCCTCAACAGCTTCTGATCTGAAAATTGTGGTGATTTCTGTAATACCATAGAGACAAAACAAAATGCTTTCAGAGCCTGAAATGTGCTAGATATGCATACTAAATAAATAACACTGCCTCACCATTTCCATAATACTGGAAAATTCAAGATCTTTAAACAGATTGTTGACATCGCAGTTATTTTAGAAGTTCGAATGCACTTTGAAGAGCTTAAGTGAGCACTGAATTATCTTCATAAATATTAGACAATAGACTACAATAATACTCCCATTATGAAACTTCAGCTTTATTTGTCCTGTTGGATTAGTTTGTTCTATAATACATTGCTGGCACTTTGCTCTAACAGCCAATGACTCTTAGAATTCCTGATTACATGATTACACTCAAAAGCCTCATTATTTCAAAATGTTTTATCATCAACCCATTGCTTTTATATCACTTTGGGGACAACTCCACAAGCCTGTTCTTACAAGATTAGCATCACAGTCCTTAACTACATTTTGTTTACTTAACTCTACAGGCGCCTGAAATCTTAAAATTTGGAAGAGGTAGAGAAAAGCACCGTCATCTGAAAAAAGGAGGTAAATTATTTAGTTTCATTTGTTTTCATTCATCTGGCAAAAAGATCTTTTTTTTCCTTTTTATTCTTAATTTGCTATTAACTGAGGTTTAAACAATGTACAAACAGAGAACAGAGCGCACTACAGCTGTTATCATTGCATGCTGTGATCTAATTAGAGTTTATCAAGTAAAGACGAAAGGACCGAGTCAATATTTGAATGAGGGATTTCCAACAAACAAGAGTGTCTGCAGTGGCACTTTTGTTTTACACACAAGTGTGCCTTCTGAGCCACTGTCAACAATCCAAGTGTGTATTAACACTGCACAAACCTTTCTTTCCTGTTTAGTTATTGATGATTCAGTAGCCCATATCCTCTCAGTCACCAGCTGGGAGACAGCAGACACACCATTGAGCTGAATTTACATGCTACTTTTCCTTCACTGCAGCTCATAGCAATAGTGGAGCTGCATGTGCAGATTCTATCCTTTAAACACAGACTGTCCTTGATCCACTTTTGCTACACCCTCAGTTCTGGCAACTCAGCCACCAACACCTTCTCTATACAATCACTGCTCTGTGTACCAGCCCAGAGCTCAGCACAGGAAGGTCATGGCTTCCTAGGGTAGCCTTGACCCAATGAACTTCCAAAGTCATTTCGCTGGGTTGAGTTCATATGTTTTTTACCAAGCAGACTCCTACAGTTATGACTAAAAATCCACTCTTCTTGTCAAAAGGAGCAAGACGTGGAACCTGTCCCCATAGTCACAGAGAAAACCTATAAAATTCTTTCAAGGTCTAGAAACGCTAATCCCTCTGACCACTTATTTCTCCCTCTAGTTTCAATTCACTGCTGGAAAGAAAAGTCAAAACAACCTTCCTCTATCTTCTGTTGGATGGTGAATCAATGTAAGAATACCTCCCACTATCTTTTACAGCCTCAGAAAAAAAGCTCGAGAAATTTCCTTTTACAACTCCCTAACAATAGATAAGATGGTAGGTGCATCTAGATTCTTTCTTATGGATGCAGAAATCTTAGAGACATTTCTAATATAAAAATAAACTGCTGAAGTGCTACAAACAATGACCTTCCTTTTAAATATTATCACAGTTATATGACTTGTTCTAACCCATGTTTGTGAACAGGTTGTCCATTGTTAGCTGGAGAACAGTTACATTTTAGGGTTTTTTTTCAAAAAGTATGCAAAATATTCAAACACACTGATAAACTGGGGATGATCAGCAGATTCACCTCCCTTTGAAGCACTTCGGACTACGGTGCAACAGTGTTTGGGATTATCAGTAGATGCAATACTACTGAAAACAGGAGCAGACCATCATGACATATCAAAATGAAATATTGAGAATATTTAAATACAGAAAACCAGAAATGTGATATTTATGACTTCCCGCTGTTGAAGAACAGGCCATAACCTTAGATCCATTTTAATTAAATATTTTTATACTGAAAGCTATGAGTAAGTAATAATTCAAAAACAAATACAACTTTGCAAAAGTAAACATAATTTTTACATATATGTTCCATTTGTGCATGATTTGGATCACTTTCCTTCTCTTCAGTTTTCTCTTTCCCTTCTAATTTATATTCTTCAGCTTCATATTTTAGTGCTTCATGAACAAATTATTTCGGTGTATTATAAAGATAAATTGTTCCATAACAACAGAACCAATCATACTCTGTTTCCTATAGGTTAATGTTTCATAGTTTAACTATTTGATGTCAAATATGTGAACACTCCAACTGAAGCCATTCCTGTAGCTAGAAATTCAAAAAACCTCTCTGCTTTGTTGATTTTTCTCAGTTAAGGAACAAATTGGCACCGTATCCTTTACCACAGCAAGGGACTAGGGGCTTCTATCTCCACTATCTGGCTACCAACATTAATGAGATAAAATCATGCAAAATAATTTGCAAAGCTATAAAGTAAAATTCAATATAGTAACTGAAGTCTCACTTTCACCAGCCTTACTTGATATTGCTTTTCATTATGAAATCTGCTAAGCACATAATGCTCATTTTCCTAAACAATTACAGGAAAAAGTATACCAAAGAAAATTACTCCAGAGAAGCAGACAACTATAAAATGCACATTATCCTAGTCTAAGTTTAAACTCACTAGTATTAGTAAACTGTCGGAACAATACCTGTCAGTAAAGAGAAAGAGATGTTTCAAGCTTCTATCCTTTGTGATACCAGGAATGGTGGAGATCAAAACTAACACTCTGGATCTGTATTTGGTTCATACCATCTATTTCCAAGTCTTACACTTTATAAAGCAGATCAACATCTGGTTCATTCAGGCTTGTCAAAACAACTATCAAATATTAACTGGTAAGATGAGGAAAAAAAAGCATATTGGATCTTAATCTACATGAAGGCATAATTCTATGTTTCTGACATTACAGTTTCCACAGTAACCACTGCTATGATTCACGAGATAAGAATTTTGAGCAAGAACCAAATGGAAGGAACAAAGTGATTGAACAAGTTTAAGTGGGGCTCTTCAGATGCAGAACCTTTTTACAGCTTCAAGAAAGAAAAACTATCTTTACCTGCATGTCACAGGTGCTATGATGCACCTACAGCTAATACTACTTATTGTACAGTCGCAAAGAAAACCGTATATTTTTACTCAATCTACAGGAATAAATAAGAAATTCGCTCTGTGTGTACAATAATTCTCTGTCTCTACATATCCTTTGTGAGAGCAGATGTTCTCTGAAATGACATACTCTTTTCTCTGACTAGATGACAGTTGTCTCACAGCTCAAGTATTTCAGCATCTCAGTGCTTAATGTTAGAGATCAATCAAAGAAATAATAAAAGGATGCAAAACCTAAAGGGCATACCTATTGCACTTCCCCAGCTCCTCAACAAACCTGCAAGGCAGAAGAAAGTCCCATCAATATTTTCAGATGAAACTGCATGATGCTTATGTCAGTAAATGGATTACAGAGAAGGACTTGCCAAATTATTTTTGTGAATGTATTCATTGATAGACCTTCTTTTCTACATTCAGAAAGTAATGCTTTCACATCTATTAATAGACTGGGCTTTAAAGATTGAAAACGGGCTGAACTGTCAGGCTCAAAGGATGGTGGTCAGCATCACAAAGTCCAGTGGGAGGCCAGTCTCTAGTGAGGTTCCCCAGGGTCAACACAAGACCAATACTGTTTAAGATGTTCCATTAACAGCATGGAAGATGAGACAGAGCAAACCTTCAGCAAGTTTGCAGACGACAAAACCAAGAGGAGTGGTTGATGCACCTGACAGTCATGCTGCCATTGAGAAGGACCTGGATAGCCTGGAGAAAAGTGCTGACAGAGCATCCATCATATGGGAAAGGCTGACAAAACTGGGGTTGTTCAGCCTGGAGAAGACAACACTCAGAAGGATCTTATCACAGTACATAAATATCTGATTTGGGGAATACAGATGATAGTGCCAAGAAAAACCATTTACACATAAGTGTTCGCAGGAGGGCAGTCTTGTTTTGCTTCAAGTTTTTCGCCTGGTTGGTGTTCTGTTGTTGTTATTTCCTTCGAGAGTTTTTTGTGGGGTTCTTTGGTTTTGTTTTCTTTTTATTTGGTTTGTTGGGGTTTGGCTGGCTGGTTGGTTGGTTTGGTGGTTTTTTTGTTGGTTGGTTTGTGGGTTTGTGTTGGGTTTTGGTTGGTGGTTTTTTTCTTGTGGGGTTGGTTTTGTTTTGTTTCCTGGTTGTTTTTTTGCTGTGAGAGTGGTGAAACACCAGCTACTTAAAGTAGTTGTGAAGTCTCCCTCCTTGGAGGCACTTAACACCCAACTGGGGATGGCCCTGAACAACCTGATATAGTTGACCCAGGTTTGAACAGAGGAGCAGTGGGCTAGATGATCTCAGGGGTGCCTTCCTTTTTCAATGATTCTACCAAGAGAGAATTAGCAGCTGCATAAAGCATCCTCTTATAAGAACAGCAGCAGTAAACACAATCTAGATCGATCAATTTCTTGATCATTACCCATGGTGGAGGCTGCCCACAATTGGAATAAAGAAAACTGTTCCTACCTGTATATCCCTCCCCAATCATCTACTTGTTCCTACCTCTTCCCTTTACTAGTACTAGCAATCAGGCCACCATACAGAGTCTAATCTACGGGAAAGCGAACAGGTAGAAACAAAAACATGAAATAAACCACATTTTCAGCTGACACAGCCGACTACATAATACACAACCTCTAGAGACAAGTAAAAGACCATTATCACCTTAAATCCTCTCAATATCATCTTCGACAAATTTACAAACTACACTCTCAAAAGCAGAACAGAGTGCCAGAGCCAGGTTTTACAATTCAAAAAGACTAGCAGACAAAAATCGAGTATTGACAGAACGGAAAAAATAAGGAAACATTTCAGCTAAAATGATGACAGCAGCAAAAGGAAAGATTCTCCATTTCAAATAAAGAAATTACATAACAAAGGGGAACCTCTAAGGAAGCCTCTGATATGAGACTGAAGAATACTCAGGAGTGTTAACAAAATGAACATTTTTTTAAGATACTTTTCCACACTCAAATTTATACTGCTTATCCTGCTTAAAGGAAAACATGATTGTTTTACTAGCTTCTACAAAGTCTATATACATCTGTGTGTTTTAAGTTGCAATTATCACTTGTTTTTAGGGAGGTAAACGATAATTTCCTAGATCAATTCCAAGATTAGAACTCAAGACAAAAGATACATTAATTTACTGCCTGGTAACAAGATAAAACTTGAAAAAGAGAGGGAGGAAATGTGGATCACACTATATCATTAACATCCTTAATGCATTGCTCCTCATATTAGCAGTATGCTTTGTTGTTCAACACTATTTTGCCAAAGCATTAAGTCTTTCCTTTACTATAAGCAAGAATTTTTGTATTTGAAAGAATCTGTTCTGCATCTGCCTTTTTTTTTCCCTTAGGAATTTTTCTAGTAGAGATTGTGGTGATTGTCAAGGCTAAAAGTCCCATGGAGATGTTCAAACAAATGCATCTGCAAAGCATATTACACCAATGTCTCCTATATACAGCATATAACAATTTATTAATTTGCAGAAGGTCTTTGAAATGCTGTTCATGTGCTAATTTTAGAGGCGCAACAAAAAGTTAGTATAACTGAAATAGCAAACAGGTCTTTTTTACTTCAAAAGTACTTCTGCCTGTTCAAACTAATGGCACATAATGCTTTGTACTGGAAGATCTAATGGGCTTTAGTAGAACTGATATTTCTCTTTTCAAGCAAGTATTAATGCTTCTGTCCCAGACACAAGCTCTAATGTTATCAGATAAAATAGTATCTGTGAATGTGCCATCTTGGTGCTCTGCAAATATAAAAAGCTGCTGGCTCAGAATGAACAGAACTAGAAGCACTTAGATCTTCTCTTCCTGTGCCATGCTGTCAAGGTGATTACAGTTACTTTGAGTTTATACTACCTATGCTCTCTCTCCACAGGCTGTGGAGGAAAAGAAAGTTCTGTTAAAACAAACCCTGATGTGCAAACTGGTGATTTGTTCTTCAGCAGAATCTGAGACGTTCATTTAGGCTTCTTTCAGGGGAGCTGAAAAAGAAAGGCAGCATCTCCCAGCTCCCAGTGTCACTTCTAGTCATGAAAAACATCTAAGAATCTTCAAGGAACATTTAGAAACCATCTTTTCAACTAATTTTACCAACTTCAGAATTGTAGTTTGGGTTTTTCCATCAAGTACAAATCAATCTCGGGTACAAAGATAGAATTCAGGGAGACATTCCTGTGTTCCAAAAGAAGTAACCCAGCTACTCCTTTTCTTCTGAGGTCACATACAGAAAGCTTGGGAGAATCTGTACCAGGGTGGCACTTCTAGAAGGGTGTGTTATCCTACTTGATGTGTTATGCTTTCTCTTCAAAAAATTTTCACATAAGGAAACAGAGTCATACAGCCCTCCCTGTACAGCTCCTTTTATTCAGCATTCTGTGTTTAGGACGTTACCAGTTGCCAGAGAAACCACCAAATCCCTACCTAACATCCACAGTCTTACATGAGTCCCAAGTGATCAGCTGGCCAAATGGTCCTTAGGCTGTTTTTAAGGTAGGCAGTGTCTTCAGGCTTCAACTCTGCCAAATCCCACTGCTGGTCCCAGCTGCTGCTGTTTTATAGTTGTGGGGAGAAATACTAAGTTTCTGCTTCGACTTTCTGGGTCATAGACTTCTGCTTATTCTTCCTAACCCACACAGAAGAGCTACAAAGTCCATCTCATTCTACATAGTAACACATTGATTTTCATTAAGTCTGGTAGTTACAACACCAACTTTGGAGACAGTGACATACCGGCTCCAATCCACGCTGCAATTAATACACTTGTGCACTTTACATGAAAAGTAAAGCACTTTTTTGGGAAAAAAATCTAACAGCTGTAAGTTTTTGAAATGGCATACTGACTATGACAAACCAAATATAAAATAATAATATTGATTCCATAAATAAATAAATAGGTGATAAATAAATACAAGTGAAACCTAACCTCATATAAAGCAAGAAATGTGTTTCACTGTAATGGAACTGGGATTAAGATTACATAAACTTCTAATGCTTTTCCATAGGAAAGGTTCAGAGGTGCACATTAATAACTACTGCGTGTGGCCAAACCACACTTTGTAAAATGAGACCAAAAGCTCACCGCTTTGTTTTTTAAGTGCTAAAACTTCATTTCAGGAACACGTTGTCCTCAGAGTCTGCCATTTTTGCAGCTTTTGAAGTCCTTAGATAAAGGTTCTGCACTAACAACACTTCCCATCTGTCTGTGGCTTGATAAGTGAGATGACTGTAACACTGAGGACTCTCTACAGAGCCCATACAGACAATCTGATGAGCTTTTAAGTGACTACATCACAATAAAAGATGAAGTGTCCTTAGTCCCCATGCCCTGACTTTTGGTGTAGTGGTTTTGAACCATCTGTGAACAAACCACACACCAGGAGTACCAAGACAAGAAAGAATGCAAGCACCTAAGCAAAAAGGCCTTCCTGTGTTTTTACTTTTCCTCTTTTATCTCAGATCCGTATGTTTCTACATTTTATTCTCATCTTTTGCTTAATATACAGCAGAGCTGGAAGCTGACAAATCCAATAGATGCCATCATCTTCATTCATCTCAACACCAAGTACATCACACTTTTGTTATCCGTATAACCAAAAAAAACCCACATCCTGTTCATGTCCCAGGTAGCTGATGGTTCCTACTTACCTGGCATATTTTGACTTGGCTGTCCATTTCCACTGGGCAACAGACACAATAGGTGGACTGGAATGTTCATTATATGCTTATTAAGGGACAGAAAATATTTGGTAAAAGACCCTTTAAAATATAATCATATTCCCTTGTAGTTTTCAAATCAGTTTCAAATATCTAAATACATAAGGACTGGCATGTAATTGTAATTCAATTTGAATCAGAAAGTAATCCAATTTTAGTAATCTCTATGTAAGACATAAAAAGATGAGGCATCTTATACAAGACTATCTCGTTCATTAATATTATTGAAGAACTGTCATCGTAAAAAGTTACTGCTGAATTTTACCATGTTTTTTGCAGGATTAAGCTAAATTGTCTTTTGCATTATTTATTGCATAATTTTTGAATGTCTCTATCACAGTCATTTTGAATCTATAGCTTAATACATCAGAAGAAAACAGCAAAAGTCTGCCTATAATATTTAGGACATGCAAAAAGAAAGTACAAATATTGTCACTTCCATCAACCATTCAGAGTCCATCAAACAATAGGTAATTAATTTCAAAATCCATACAAGTAATCTTTTCATATTTTGAAGGTGCAATAAAATGTTCTATCTCAGTGGCTCAATTCCTAAGTTACAAAACCATAACACAATTTAATAGAACTCTGAATGCCACGTCTACAGATTAAGGTATTTGTACACATGGGTAGGCAGTTGATATATGCTCTTTTAAAAAATGTGAACATTCTCAGTACTGTTTTAATTTAGTAAATAGCATATACTACTCTCTGAAAGAGAAGTCTTTATGTAAGCCATATATAATCAAAACACACATTTACCTTAACTCTTCGTAGATATATTCTGCTTGCTATTGTAAAATATAATTCAGATACATATACACTTAATTCTGTATGTACTCTATTATGTACAAAATATAAAGACCAAAAGTAAACATATTAAGAGTACTTGATATTTCTCAATCAAGTAAATAACAAAAAG
Organism: Patagioenas fasciata; assembly: GCF_037038585.1. Taxonomy (NCBI): domain Eukaryota; kingdom Metazoa; phylum Chordata; class Aves; order Columbiformes; family Columbidae; genus Patagioenas; species Patagioenas fasciata. Next base: position 77,359,031 of record NC_092523.1, on the reverse strand, counting down.
CTTATTATTTGCCTTTGCATGATCCTATATAAGCAATTCTATAGTCTATTTACCGGTCAGTATGCACTTTCATTCACATGTTATGACCTCCTTGAAAAACCGTTTCTGATTCAAATATATAAACTGATTTCAAAGAAATAATTTTTTGAAATAATTAGTTAACTAAGAAAAGGGAATAAGTTAGATAAGTGCAAATATTTTCTTAATATTTTGGTTGTGTCAGTAATACAGAGTGTTATCTCTTAAGTTATATCTTTCTTTTCCAGCAAACAAAACCATAGAACTGGAACAATTTATCACTTGCAATGAGAAACTCCTGAAGTGAAGAGTATATTATACTCTTTCCCTCTGTTTCTTAGACAAGAACAAGTACAAAATGATTTGGTAATCAGTCAAAAATCAGGATCTAGATGCATTTTCTTCTAAATGGAAATCTAACTGCTTTATAAGTACATAATAATATATAAATGTACAAACACACATCAGCAGGTTTAAGATACCTAAAAGCCTTAGCTTCTAATTTCAGTTTCCAAGGAAAAGCATAAACTTCTGTACAAATTTAAATGACTAGAATTAGATTTCATGGGTTAAACATCACTGCACAATAATGTTGACCAAATAATCAAAAAATCTTTTATGAATATATATGAATTAGAGAATCAGAGAAAACAAATTTCCTTTAAAAGTTATGAAAGTTTCTTTCTTATTCAACACCAACAAGGAAATATCTCAGACCCTGACCTAAATCTGATCCAAATCAAACACAATGAATTCCATTTATTCCAACAGGTTTTGAAACAGATGTTTAAGCCATACAGAATCAGAGCTACTCACAGATTCAGAAACTAGACATTTTAAAAAATGTGAACGTATACAATTAGCAGCAACCAATTAGCATGGTTTTCAGGTGCTATAAAGAAGATTCTGAAAGAAGTGATAGTACTATATTTTAAGGTCTGATTATTTAATGAGCTACTAGCCCTCTTAAGTTCACAGACAAGAGTCCTAAGCTCTCCACAGCTGAGCGCTACTTTCAGGGATAACTTCATGGGGAGGGTTGACACCCACCAAGCTGCTCTCTCACTCCCCTCCTCAACGGGACAGACAGAGAAAATAACTTCAATTTAAAAAAAAAAAAAACAACACACAAACACACACAACATGAAAAAAGGTCATGGGTTGAGATGAAGTCAGGGAGATCACTTGCCAATTATTGTCACAGGCAAAATAGATTTGACCTGTGGAAAATTAATTTATTGGCAATAGAAGTAGACCTTGGTGGTGAGAAACAAAGACCAAATTAAAACTATGTCCTCTCTCAACCTCCTTTTTTCCCTCCTTCACTCGAGTCCTCTACTGCCTCATCACCCCAAGCAGCACAGGAGTTATGGGGCATTAACGACATCTATCTGAGCTGATTCATGCTACCTTGTATCTGGTGTGAAGCAAGGTTTCCTCCTGATGACAACCAACACTCAGGAAATGTGATCAAGACAACAATACTATCAAAAATTAACTTCAAATTCAATTGCTTATTAATGGTGAAGGTGCAGTAGATATTGCACCCAAGAGAGACACCACTACAGTCCAATGCTCTAGGGTTGTAATAATCTGTCTTCTGCTAAATAAAAATAACAAGACTGACAATAATATATACCTAGCACACACTAGAAGAAAAAAAATCAACAGTTTAAATATTGAATTAAATCACCCTTCCTCTATGGCGAACTTTTTCTTAAACAGCAAAAGCAGTTCCCAAACTTAAAGCCTGAGAACACCCTACAGACACTGTACCTTGAATCCACAAAGAACTGAAGCGTCTCCCAACAGTATATTGACACTTCACAAGAAAACACAAACAGTATCTCTAAAACAATCCCTAAAAACGCAGTCACCATTTTTGTGCTTTGTTATACCAGACTCTGTGATCTTACTGGAAACCATAAAGTGTAAAAAATAAGTTATAGAAAATACCCCAGGAGCTGAACCCTGTATTGAACTCCCTTGAAATTGCATCGTTTCTCAAGCACTGCAAGAAACACTTAGTTTGATTATCAATCCTGAATGCAAAGACAAAAGACAAGAGGAAAAAATACTTTTAAGTGATTCATATTTGGATAAGAATGTTTTCTAAGCTTAAAATATTGCTCTGTCTTATAGCTATGGAAATCAATAGGTAACAGCATTGATACAGGCATCCGTTATTCTTATGCTCATCAAGTAGAATTTCAGAAGGGTCCATTCAGATTAATAAACTCTCACAGTAGGCTGCAAATCAAATCATTACTTCCTGCTCAGAATGCCTCAGAGTAGCTCCACACTGACAACCATAATGAATAAGAAATAAAGCCATGAAATCACTATTTAGCAATTCTTAGTTCCTAGGCATAGTAACAATGAACAAAAAAACAGGTCACCCTCCAGAAGAGGAGGAATTGTATGCAATTGTGACTCAGATGAGGAATGTAGAACCGTTAATGCAGTTTATTAGATGCTATTTTAATCTCTCACACCATGAAACGCAAGAAGATGGTAAAAGAATCCAATAGTAAGTGCCACAACATCATGCTGATTTTCATTAAATTTGTTGAAAGGGGGCTCAGCATGGAATTATTAAACTGCTTTCAAAGGCAAATGACTAAAATGGCTCATCTATTTATAGCCATCATTCTCAATCACTTCTTTTATATATACTGACACCTGCTAGTTCCTGCTATAGTTAAGGTTCTGTCAGCCTTTCCTCAAAACCCCATTTTTTTCCAGAGTCTTCTACCTTGCTGATAAAACTTATACATCACAATGGGTTTTCTGAGGCTCAAGATACAAATACATAATTCAACAACAACAAAGTAACAGCAGCCTACAAAAAAAAAAAAAGTCTTTTCAAGCCCTTACTGCAAAACGATTGATATTTAGAAGCTTTCCAAATACAACTAATAACAACACAGTTTTACGGTAAGTTTTAGGAGACATATTTCTCAGAATCTTTTGAAAAGAATTCAAGATTAGGTTTAGTTGTATACTTCATTACAGCACATGGTTAAGGTGGAAGAATTAATGAGTATAGCAGATTTCCCTCAAGATGCAACTTGTACACAAGCAAATCTGCATAAGGCTTGGGAAGATACTAGTTAGATTTGCATCTATCAAAGAAATGGAAACACATCAATTTACTCCCATTATGGATGAGATCCAGTTCATCTAAAAATAAATACATAAATAAATAACAAATTTATTAAATTGGATGTTTTGTTTGTAACCACCTGGAACATCGGTGGTAACTGAGTTCTTGGATACATTCTTCTTAATTAACAGAACATGCTATCCCAGAAAAACCTGATATACAAGAGTTTGCTTATCATTCACTTTATCATGCTCATTCTTTGGCTCAGAGAACTTCCTGCCAGTACATTTTGCTGTATAATTGTCACTTTCTTACAGAACAAGTTCATACCCAGACCACAAAGTTATAACTACTATAAATTTGAAACTGCAACTCAAGAAATTAACTTTGCCACCAAATAATGTTATAAACCATATTAATATGGTAGCTGAAAATCCTCTTGTATGGAGTCACATGCTCACTGTGTCTGTGCATATGTGAATATTGAAAAAGTAAGTAAGAGCTATATCAAGAGAGTTTTCATTCTCATTATGCCTCATGGTTTTTCCACATCTTCTAATTTAGCTTATATTGACCAATAATATATGGACAATAATATACACGACACTGAACTAAAGTGACTGGCCCAACGGTTTGCATGTTCGCATATGGGCTGAGGAGAAAGGCGTTTCACTTTTAAATAATATGAACAGAGACAGAAAGTATACTGCATGGATTTAGAGCTTTCACATTAATGAATATTTTACTAAGTTTTTGCTTTCAAATATTTTTCCTCCTTTTTTCTATTAAATTTATTTAAATGTTAAAACCAGAACTGTGGAAGTAATGTTGCTGTGGTTGAAAAACATGATGCAAGGCTGTTAGAAAGTGGCAGTATCACAACTCTTCCTAAAACACCTGATATCATCAAGAGAAGAGACAGACGAGATAAAAGCATTTATTCAAGGAAAATTTTGGTTAAGTCACCTTGAAAATAATCTGAGAAGTTCCACTTACTCGAAATGATATCACTGTAGTATGCTGCCTGTTGAAAGCATGAATTTGTTCTGAATCTTAGCTCTGTACTTATCTGCTGTTGAGTGGCAATAAATGTCAATTAATAAATGCCAGTCTGATCACAGACTCCTGGTGCTAGAATTTTACTCCTCTGATCAGATTAATCTTACTGAGTTCACCTGAAATTGCACTTTTCACTATGATTTGTCAAAGGATAAGGAAACTACTTCTCTCAGACTGTCTTCTCCGCAAAGCTCTTACGCTTTCACTACGAGGCTTTTCCCTTGGCAACAGCTCATTACTATTTGTTAACTGCCTGTACGGGGTCACTAGAATCTGTCCAGACACTGTTGCAAGCATCACCGAGCAATTTCTGAAATACATCACTGGCTCAGTGAATGATCAAGCCAATTACTCTTTGAATTTAAAACATAATAAAATAGCAACATCCTATCCATTTAGAATCTAAACACAAGAAGAAATGATTAACTGCAGTCCACACAGTTTTATATTTGGATCCAGTATCCTGATGCCTTTTGAAACCTTCTGAAGCAAATTTCACTGGCATTGTTTATAGTGTAGCTCTAGATGAACCAAGGAAAGTCAGACTTCATGATCTGAACACTATACAAATTTGACATTTAAGTTTCAATGACATTATATATATACACACCTATACATATAAATTCATAAAGGTAATGTTTTATCTTGATAACAAGCAATCAGGGAGTTGGGGCAAGTTGCTTTCCATTTATTATGTTTTCTGAAATTCTTTCTTTTCAAAACGCATCAGTTATCCATAAACTAATTCCAGAATAAGTGTTTAATTACAGAAGTAGATGAGCATGTCTCAGTAACATGTCCAAATAAGAGATTATGCAGATAGGATTTGCATGGACCTTGCACATCAAAGCAAGAACTTGGAAACCCACAAAATCTATCACTATTATCAGTTAATGCTATCTAAGAAAAACATAAATCAAAACATTAAATACCATGTTTTTGTCATATTACATCATTTTCTTACAAGTTATTGCTCAATACTCTGTATTAAATAAGCTTTCAAAGACACAATAATGAGCCTGTGTTAAGGGGAAATCTTTGTAGAATTGTAAGACACCTATCTGAGGAGGAATGCAAATTCTTATTGCCACATACAGAGTTCAAGACTTTTTCCATATTAAAAATATCTTCAACATTTCATGAATCAGAGTTATCACGAGCTTTGCATTTAAATGTGTGTAAATGGCAATTAATAGCAGGCAACTGCTGAGTTTAAATTGATTGCTGTGTCTCATTTCGTGATAGTCTCAAATTTATCTGCATAAGAACATAAGTTCTGTAAAAAACAAATTGACTTTCTGAACAGCAAGATGTGAGGAACTTGAGCAGCTGGATGCTACAGGCACATGACATTCCCAATACTATAAATGTTGCAGCAGATTTTTTCCATAAAGACTGGTGTGTCTTTAGGTACAGAAACAGATAATTGTTTTTCACTTTCTTTTCATGTACTGATATCCAGATCAAAATGTTCTTTATGGAGACATAGAAAGCAAAATCAGATCTCAGAAAAGGTATTGTCTAGAAAGAAAAATATCATGCATTAACATTTTGAAAAAGACTAAAAAAATGGTTAGATAGTTGATCACTAATTTTTCATCATATTCCATTCAAAAATAATTACCCGTTTTCACAGCTACAATGTTTAGAGTCACATAGGTTCTTCTTCTCACTTTACTTACTTCATTAGTGATGAAAGTTGGAAAGAATAGCTAAAAATTCAACTAAAATAAATACCTTTTATTGCAGCTTTCACTTGATTCTTCTACAACTGATTAGGACATGCCAAAAAAAGATGAGCACTTACTAGAGAAATTGTCTTTAGATAAGAAGCAGAGAAAAAGGTTCATAAAGAAAAAAATTTGCATATTGTCCCATGACAACAAGGTAGTCCAGATGTTTTGTAATTACTTGGGAACTAGGAACGCGAACCTCTTACTGTTTTGGCCAAGATACAGCATGTAAGAGTAGTAGGCAATAAGGAACATTTCTTCCATTTAGTCCTCAATGGGTTTGTATCGCCAGGACTTGGCTTCTCAGCTTGGTATGAAAAAGAGATGGTTTGGCCCTAACAGTCACCACACACACACTCGCTGAAATGGGCATAAAACGTATTAATTTTTAGTGTTATTATTGCAATAATGGTAATTGTTTTTTTATTTTCTCATATACATAATTAGATGGCAACCACCTAAATATAAACCTAAGTTCTACTTATTCTGCTCCCATCCCTTTGAAAGCTTGAGTAGGACAAAACATACTTATTTTCTCTTCCCTGATTGTTGATGTATACTTCTTATATAAAATTCCTTCTTGCATAGCTATACTACATTTTACAATGATGTCACAAATAAAATACAAAACTGCTACTATAAATGAATTATAATTATTGTCTTATTCTTTGCAAGAAAGCTAAGTCCTTAAGTTTTTGTTTGTTTTAATGAGAAATAGGTGACCAGAAAAAACTCCAGTTTAATTCCCTTTTAAAAATACCTATCCATAAAGAGTTCATCATCTCAGAGTACTGAATTCAGGATATTCAAAGAATATTTAAATCAAGAAGTTACATTGTAAAAAAAGTAGATTAAAAAAGAATACGATAGTGCTGAAAAACTGCAAGAGACAATAGTGTGAAAAGAAACCACCACCCTTACCATGTCTGAATGAAATCAAAATTTTCAGAGGCAGATCAAACACATGCAAACTTCTACAATAAGGATACATTAGGGGAAAATTGGGCTGGTTTTCTTCATTTTTTTCAGAAGTATCAAAAGATTGTAAAAGAATTCATCCTCAAATAAAATCTAAGGCTTATTTCTCAAACAAATGCCGCCTTGTCGAGCACATTGTTGCTCTGCTCACATGAGACAGTATCTCTAAAAAGCTGTTATCTCTGTTTTCATAAAAATGAAGTGTTAAAACAGATACTGGAACTAAAGTGTAAACATTACTAGAAGTTGCTACTGACCAAAATAAGCAATGATAACTAACAAGATCTCTCAGAATCTTCTCAGCTAAGGCAAAATCTGGAAAAGCAGATACCTAGCACCACTAGAAGAAATTATTACATGATTAGGTGTGGGGGAGTACGGTAAGCCTGTGGATTCCCTGATGGAGGGCATGGGAACAGAAATTAGCTTTGAAGATAGTAAGGCCTCCCCGTGAGAAAGATGGGAGTAAAAGAGTATCCAGAGATATTAAGGTGTACCTGTGAGAGAGAAGGGAGTAGAAAAGTAACATTGATTACAGCAAAATTAGCCAATGAGATGTTACTGTTGTAACTTGTAACCAATAGTGAAGAGACACATGAGTTGGTAAAACTGTATAAAAATGCACTTGTGGCAACAAATGGCATCTACTACTTTCCTCCTGGAAGAACTTGGTCTATGTCGTTTGTCTCAACCGTGACAATTATGTTACTTTAAAAGAAGACTAGTCTTATCTTCTTCAATGGTGGGCAGTGGTAATGGTTATAGGAATTGGTTAAGTTCTATTAAAATGCATACATTGCTGTTTCTGTGATGTAACCTCAAGTGATGAATCTAACACAATCAAGAATACATATCAATCATTGTTACTGTATTGCACACAAACAGTTTTTAAAACCCACTGGAACAAAAGACTATACTTAGCTTTCTTCAAGTTTTATTTCAGTTTTTACTCAACTAGGACACTTTTCTTCCCTTGTCATTTTCTCACTTTGCTCAGGTATGTAGTAATTCAGACATGTCTCAAAACCTGTTTATTCACTGTCTCCCAAGCAGACAAATTGTATCGATGTCATGGTAAGGTCAGGTTCTATACTTACAGAAGCTATAGCAGTATTTAATCTATCTGTAGTTTAAAAGCCTGGTAGTTCTCTACTTCTGCATTCTTTGTACTTCTGACAAAGCATTAGTTAACAGCATTCTACTTTTAGCAGGAAATCCATCTACTTCATTTATACATATAAGAAAGCTTAGCCAATAGAAAGCTGCTATATCACATTATTTCTTAAGAACATATTGCCAAGCAAAACAGAAGATATGAAATTTCTGACTCCAGTGCAGTGATTTTATCGGCTGATATATTTCAATTAATCAACGTGACACAAAACATTTCATGTTACTAAACTGAACCTTTAAACAGCAGGTATGTATGGGAATATAAAGGTGGTATTCATGGCTGGCCATCTACACAGCAAGTTAACTTTTTGTGGTCTGGACTGTAAAGACATCAAGGGGCTTTTGGGATGCTGTTGATGGAATGTGTCAGTTACAATAAAGTGTATTTGTTACTAAGACTAGGAAGCTGCAAAAAACCCACTCATGTTTAAATAACATGTATCCCTTTGAGTATAAGAATCACATTGCAAATCTGTCAAGTTAGCTTCTACAACTCAGAATTCAACTTCATCAAACAGAATTCATCTTAAATACAAATTAAAATTACAAAAGACCTTGGGCATGAATTAAAATTCCACAGAGACACTCAAATCCAGAGTTGGTCTTTTTTAATCCTCAGTGCGTATAACAACGGTATTTTTGCAGATCAGCTCCAAAGATTCTACTTTAAGAAGGAAGACAAAAAATCCAAAAGATAAAAAGTCACTTTTTATGCTAAAGTAACACATACAAAACCAAAACCATCAATAGCACCAACTAAGGCCACTCGTTGGACATGAAACACTGAGTGCCTGGGAAAATCTTCGTTCTTTTTGCATAACAGGGTTAACACACAGTTTCCCAAAAGCAAAATGATCACAGATTCTTCAAAAACCAAGTTTGGAAAGAAGAAATCACAGTATCTAAATATAATCATAGCAGCTACATAAAGTGCTACTTTCCAGAAATATAATTTACCACAAGACGACAAAAATAAATGTAAAGCATTTAGAGGCTCACAGATCTCCATTGCCATATGGCATCACAGCATTAGATGAACATAAAATAATAGCTACCTATTGTAAAATTAATGGAGTAATTTATCTCTTAAAATAAATTCTGAAATCCCACATGAAATCACGCAAAAATTTCTAGGAGCTAAATAGCTTAGTAAGCAAAAAGCCTCAGTTTTACTTGGCTTTACTGTTGTTCTAGTGCTTATACACCATTTGTTTTCGAATTACTGTGGTCTCAAGAAATTACTGAAATCATGAACGCCAAACAATGGAAACTTGTATTATCCTTACCTTAACAAAATCTCAAGCCTGAAACAGCCAGTTTTAAAGTCATTTTAATGGGACTGCTTTTCTTGAAGGGATAGGAATATAGCTTTAATCCAAAATAACAGCAGTAGACAACAAAGTTGAACTGTTTGCTCATGAAATGAAAAGTAATAGAGTGAACCTGGGACATTCCCCAGTGCATAACACACCAGCTTGAGGAAGTACCTGCGCTCTAGTGGAAAGCAATAATTAAGAACAGTACAACCAAAAATACTAACCTACATATATATTATATTTTAGCGTGAAATTTAGATATCTTTTCCCTAGAAATACATGTCTTTTTCCACTGAATCACAGGGAAGGAAAACTGAGGAAAAGCGCTGGAAGGGACGTCCTGTCTTTCACGTGACAAAGATGCCACTTTTCAGTCCCCACTCTAAATGTTTAGGTAGTAAACACTCACAGCAGGTTTAGCGTATCTCATGACATAGCTCAGTTTTAAGTCTGTATTTATATTGAACACATCCACTGCTACAGCTCTAGAACAGCTGTGCAGTTTCTTTTCCATTCTAGCTCTCCCTGCAGCTGCTTATGCTGGAGATATTTGTATTAAAATGTTTGGAGTGAACTAACACCTCTAAAGAAATTTTCCCATCTGTTGTCCATAAGATTCTGTCCATGTTTTGTTTTGTTTTCATTAAGAGCTATTTCATTCGGCATCTCCACCTTCTCTTCATATGTGATCTTCAGAGGAAATCAGGTAACTGTTTTTTCTTAGCAGATTCTTTTCTGGGTTCTCCCATTCCCTACAACAAAAAGTGCCCCTGGACCAGGGAGAAAAAGTATTCCTCCTTTAAATATTCCGGAACCAAGCCTACCACAGCAGCACACCATGCCATGTGTATGGTATGACACCTCAGTTATTCATCCTCCCCATAACATTACCTCTGTTATGCTAGATCTGCCTCAAACAAATAAACTAGTTGCCTGCAAATAAGTTTAGTTATATACTTTGCCCACTTTCCTCTTTATGATCACTTTTCAAATATCAATCCTTACTAGTAAATTGACTGGTGGTAAGTATGCACACAGGAAATAAAATTTAATTTAAAAAAAAAGAACAAATATTCCTGTATATTGACTTAGAAATGTGCATTGTAATTGTTGTTTTCAAACCAGTACTCTTATAGCCATACATTTATTTTTATTTACTAATCTATTACACCAAAGTGTTTTGCTGTTTCTTTTTCAATTAAAAAAGTAGTCGTGTAAACACAGAAAACAGTCTAAGAATTCAATATAACACTGAGAAAACACTTAAACAGCAGCAAAAGATGGGAAGCTTGCCACTGCCAGTTGTACCCAGTTTATATTTCATAGTATACCTGCCTACTTTGAGCAATGAAATCATCCATAACCTATTTGAAGGTAGAAACATCATCCAAAAGACTGAATTGGAATCTCTGTATCACAATATAAATTAAAACCTTTGGTCAGCAACCCAGAATGACACAAAATAACTCGGTAAGTCATAGCTCTTCAATTAAATGAAGCACATGGGGCACACTAGTTTTAATATGGTTCCAAAGTGGTTCTATTAACAATTCAGTGTGAAAGCAATAATTCTGACAATATTCTAAAATGACTTAGCCTTTAAATAGAAACCACTTAACTGCTTACGCAAGATACACTTGTAGAGAGAACAGAGCTAGAAGCAATCCAGTTACTAAATCACTCAACGCACAATAGATTTTCTATTCTCCTGGGTATTAATACTTTAAATTTTTGCATACATTTACAACTTGAAAATGAAATAAGGTTACAAAGCAGCTATTTTTAAGAAAATAAGGATTTTACTGATGCGAAAAAAAGTAGTAAAAACAGCAAAAAAGCCTTAGCATTTTCAGAATTGTATTTACTCCCATTTTGCGCATGTACTTTTCACTCAGAATGGTTAAAATGTTCCATTATTGGTACAGGAAAAACGTCAGAAAAATCACACAACAGTGCTTGGTATTTTATTTCTCCATTAGCAACAAAGCTGAAATACCAAATGACAAAAAAAATTCAATTATCTTTTACATTCTACCTATGTTCTCTATCATTAGCACCACTCCTACACTTTCCTTCTTTCGGATTCATGAATAAACATGGTCCAAACATTGCTACTAAAATCATTTAACTATTTGTTTTTCTTCATTTGCTTCCTTCCTGTTTCTCAGTAAATAAAGTCCTGCTTTCCTTTTTGGTTTTTTTGTGTTGTGTTTCATGTGTGTTTCCTTGCTTTGCTCCAGCTGGATTTCATGCCTATTAATGTTTCTTCCCCCATATACTAAGCTATTCTATATGTCTGTGATGTTTCCTCACTAGAGACTCCTCTCTCTTTCTCCTTTAAAACCCTTTATTAGTCTCTGCTTTTTTCCCCTGATAGTTTCACCTGACACTTTTTTATTTTACCCCTTACTTTTTTGCAAAAGAAAGAGTTTAACTGGCTTCTTGATTTAATCACGATCTCTAAAATCGGAGTTCTGCAAAACTATGTTCTCCTGCATTTTTATGGACTAAAACTCAGCTAGAAATTCAGAAAGTATCCTCTAGAGCACAGAATCCCAGAATGTCAGGGATTGGAAGTGACCTGGAAAGTTCATCCAGTCCAATCCTCCCCCCATTCAAGGGACAATGCAATACAAAGCAGTTTTTGTCATTCAGTTAATACAGCCTTCTAAAGGTAAAGAAATAAGAAAATAGTGTATATCACCCTTTAAGTGCTTTTAATGTTTATTATCTCAAACACATATGGAAAGTCACTACTGAATTCTATTTCTTTTTCCCTTTCATTTAAGTTTTAGACTATCAAATATCAAAGGGAGGATTTGGGTTTGATTTTATTTCCTTTTTTGTAAAACAGAAATAGAATAATGGAAGATACTATAAAAGACAAGTAACAGGCATATTCCCTACCACCATTAATCTCTTCTGAAGTACCAGCTACATATAAAACTGAAAAAATTTAAATGCACATCTTCAGACTAGTAATACATATTATGTTATGTAGACTTGACAGACATTTAGACATATAAGCAACAAAATGTATCCACATCATCGAAACAGAGATAACTTTGTGAATTTAAATGTTTCAACACTTACTTGAACTTATTTTTTTTCTTCTATCCATGCAATTTTTCTTAATCTCTACATTTCAGGTGCGTAGCAATTGAAAGGTTAGGTAAAGGGCAGAAGCAGTAGTACAATATACTGGTGTATTTTTGGCCATGAAAGAGTATATTTAATTAAGTCCTCTTGAGGAGTACTGCATACTGTGAATAGCCTAATGGCAGTCTATCAGCAGTTTACATGATTACAGCTTCATAGTGGATTAAACCTGCCAACTTCAGTTTATTTTCTAGTTCGTACTTCACAGAAACTTTCTTCCTATCCAGGGCAGATTTTAATAACTGGATTAATTTTTAGTTTGCTGAAAGCATTGTGAAGAGAACTATCCTTTCTAAATAGCTCCAAAATAGACACAGAGATAAAAAGCATGCACATTTCCACAGACACAGGTGTGATGCATTAAGCAGTCACAAATCCATTCTCTTTCTACAGATTACCTCCAGTTATAAAATAGACTATAGTTATGTAACTTGCCCTGTAGGATAGTGGGTGCAAGTATGCCCATAACACATCCAGGAAGGATGTGATTCAGTTTCGGAAGGCAACACAATTCACGAAAAATTTGCAACCGGTGAAATTTTGAGGTAGAGTATTGGCAAAGAATAACATGCAGATTCTGAAGTCCTACCCAAAAAAAGCCTTCAAGATGTTCTTCACTTCATGAATAATCCTATTCATTTCAACAGCCTATGCACTCAATGGGTTCAGCATTCTACTGGGGCCACAAAATTAATATAAAGAGCTGCTTTTAGTAGAGCAGTTCTATTAAACTGGAAAAATGAGGTGAATTTTCAGCCACAAAAGTACCTCTTAATGCAACCGTACTGGAAAAATATTTCCTTAAACATCACCTGAAGAAGAGCTTAAGCTCCCAAAAGCTTTTGTTCCCCTTCTCATTTCGACTCACACACATATGTACTCTATACATGTTATTCTAATGGAAATAGCTTTCCTCTTTCCTACAAACATGGACTCATGCATAACTTTAGACTACAGTGCACATACTCTTCGCTGAGGGAAGGTCCTGCAGCACAAATCCACACAGCTGTTTAAGAGTCATCCCTACAATTTACATTATTTGACTGAAAACCAGAAACAACACTTCTATGTGTCACCCTCAAAAGCTATCAGCATATACAGGGTTAAATATTTTCATAATATATAAGAATACGTAGGACATCACTGGGTTTTTTTAAACAAAAACATGAGGATTACATTTGCAGTAGATATTATATAGAATTAAAAAGGAGATTTAGAGAATATTTTCATATATATCTCAAATTTGCAGTATATTACTTTAAGTACATTTAGTATTATTTGCTCCACTGACCCTTCAAACACACACAAATAATCTGTCATTAATTTCCTTTTGTATACACCTACCAATAATGACAGGGTGAAATAGTGTTCAGAAATATGATTGCTCATTTTCATGTACTCCATTCCTCCACAAAATAACATAACAAAGAATAATTTACCAATGAGGATGAGTACTAACATAGACACTTATTTTAAACTTATTACTACAGTGGTTTATTTGTTTATTGACACTTTCTTATTCAAAAATATTATTGCTGCAACAATGAATTTCATTATATAGATCTGATATGTGACTGGACACAAACCATCATCTGAATTTCTGTGTACGGAAAAACCACATATGAAAGGGAGGAATGGTCATATTTTTAAGGATCAGAGAATTAGTCTCCCCTTGGATATCACTGCTACAGCATAAATTTAGTCCCTAAACAACGGATCATTTAGTGATTAAGTGTGGCAAATGGAAAGGCACAAATCACACTCCAGTCTCCAGCAGCTTAATCTTTGTAGGAAACAGATCTTCAAGTTGAATATTGAGGCAGAAATTTGTGCTAGTTTTAAGGCACTTGTTACTGCTAAAGATGATACAGTATGTTATCGTAAATATATACTATGCTCTAGGTTTTAAAAAATTGCTAATTATGCAGTTACTGTGATCTTTGTTTTACCTTCCTAACTCATCCATTTTCTAATCACATTTCTCACATTTTAGTACGTTAAACTACGTCCTTGTACTCTATACTTGAATCAAATTAGATTTAAGTATTCAAATACCAGCAATGATGAATGAGCATGATTCTCTCATAAGTTAGGGTAGAGAAATTTAAATTTATCTGTTTCAAAAACAACAAGCTATTTATCTGTGAATATAATAAAATGATAATTTGCTTTCACCTGTGATTCAACATAAACATGAAACTCTGGCAATGGAACTTTACAATGCTTAGAATTAATCACCTTCTTAAATGCTTCCCTTGAGTAGATGATTTAGACAGAATTAGGTTGCAATACATTATAAGACTACGACACATTATGCAAATAATGAATAAAATATTTTAATGGGATTATTATTTTCAAGTAGAGATAGGAAAGTTGAAACAAAAACCAGAAAGACTATGAAACAAAACATAAGTAGGAAGGCTGAAGAGCCTCAGAAGTTGGTATTCCAAAAACAATTCACCACCAATCTTTTCTTGTTTCTGTTTCTTCTCTAACATTTATGTAGTTTCATAAACAGATGATAGATGGCACAGGCAACTGGCCTGCAAGTCAGTAGATAGAACACAACTGCTACATTTGTCAAGCAGAGTAAAAAGTGAACTTCAAGAAAACCATCAGGTTGCAGATGACTCACGACATATGAGCACTTGAGGACAAAACCAGGAGAAGCAAATGTAAAAAAGCTACAGAGGGCACCACATCTCTGCTCAAATTGACTGGTCCCATCAGATCACCAAAAAGAACTGGTATACCACCACATACCATTGGATTTACAAAATCAGGCAAAAACCACACAGTACGGGCTAGGTCAATATGTCTTTTGGAGATGCATTCTGTCGCTTGCCCCGCCATCCACATACCACTACTGAACTCGTGAGAGATACAATCTTGCCAGTAGAGTGAAAACATAATGCACTATTCATAGATTCACTTATGTAAAATCATGCTTTCCATATTAAGATTGCATCTTTAGTAGTTGTTTTTCAGGGTTGTTTTTTTTTTTTTGATAGTTAGCTATAGAGGTTGTATTTTAGAGAAATAGCCTTATTAATACTAGACCTAAGCAAGGAAACATTCAGCATCCACAGATGCTATTCATATTGCTGCTTCATTAGGTAGCAATCCTATAAATGAAGTAAATAAGACATTCTGTTGTAAATCAGTCTACATAGATAAAGTGTTTGTGTCTCCTAGAAACTCAAAATAATGGTGAGTTGGAAACTATATCTTTATTCCTTTGGTCAAAATCCCATATGTACACTTTCTCTAATTCTTAGAGTATTTTCATTTCAAATTAATTTCATGTTTACTGTATTTTCAGTTACAAGATTCATTACTAATGCCCTAGAATATCGGTCTTACCAAGGTTAGGTTATGTACCCTGAATACCAGCAATATTTAGACTAATTGCAAACTTGATACTTTTTCTAGCTTGCAGTCTTGAGTAAATTGAAGAACACAGTTTGATCAAACAGGATCCATTTAATTCCTGATATTTTATAGGACTTAAGAGCTGTTTGCAGTTTGTTATACAATACATGATTTGGTGTAATTAATTTCTCAGGTGAGAATCTCTAGTGAAGCACAAGGGGAAAAAATATACCTATGATAGCCTACAGCACATTTGGAAGCTACATAAGCAGAAAGTATAGTACACTTCCAGTATTCTTTCTTTCTCTTTTAAGGTCATTCAGACACAGTGGTGGTTACCGGCTTGAACCTTCCTCATCATGTAGCAGTGATTTTTCAACAGTGTATTAACAGCAAGTATTAACCCCACTTGGCCGTGCAAAATACTTCGCATGTATGCGCACAAAGACATATCCAAATGAACAGCTGCCAATACGCAAAATGTTTATTTAGTCAACTCATGCGTTAGTGGTAGAGCTACATTTTCAAAGACATACCTACCTTTGAAAAATTACGCCTTCCGTTTGCAGTTTACATCACAGCTGGCACTATACGTGGTATATATTGAATACAATATTGCAGAAATCAAAGTATATTTATACTCAGATACTTAAATACCACAAGCCAACTAAGTACACACATCAGAACACTAAAGGGAAGAAGAACTGTAAATGTATTGTCAATATATTTTAGGGGAAAATAGTTTAGCTTTGTGGACATAAGTTGTGTGATACCAGTTGGCCTTGGTGCCTGAGATGAGATTTATCCTTAGTATAAAGCACAATCCCTGGACAACCAGATTTACTGTAGGTAGGTGTAAACTAGGCAAAAAAAAAAGCCTCATTGAAAGACAATGTATTCCTAAGTTACACGACTTCAAGTCCTATTCAAAACACACCACAAGAACTAATATTCCTCCATGAAATCGCACTACAAATATGGCAACGAAGAAGGATCATTATCTTCATAGATAACAAAGGCAACCAGTCTCCAAGACAGAAAGTTAACTCAGAGGTGCAAATAAAAAATGACACATTTTTCTTCATTTTACAGATGTGAGAATTTTACTAATTATACAGCAAAGCCTGTACAAGTATGTAACACACATTGTTATATTAGACACTTAATGGGATCTCAGCTGTCTCCAGAGAAATAAAATCATTTCAATCAATGGTAAACACAATATTGTAAATTAATTTAGAGATATTGTTTACAATAAAATTCTGATATATCAGCACTATTTTCCTAATTTTTTTTTTCAAATGACTATCTCCTCTCTTAGAACTATGCATTTACTAAATTTTTACTCCATCTAGTAAAATCTGCTGTATGCATGTTATTCATTACACTAGACAAGAATTAATTTTGTTCCAGGCACCTCCGCTATAAAAAGATATGATTACAATTAATTAAGCTTGACAGATTTTAATTATCAGTTGCATATTTTTACCCTGTCATTAAAGTGATATCATTACAATACAAGCTGTCCTGTTGAATCAGGAATCAAAATTTTGTAGTCCAGAATGGGTGGGGAATACATATCAGACAAACTAATTTAGGACTTTTTAAGCACACTGTTACATCTGCTATCAGCCATAGACTTTGAGAGTTCAGAAACTGTTTTTATTCTATGTGGCAAGACAAGCAAAACATGAAAGAAACCGCACATTTTGCTCACATTTTTTTAAATGATTCACAGATACCTATGAACAGAATAATCATCAGTGGTGGAAATACAGATCACACACATCAGTGCTTTTACTTGAACAATTATTATTTTTTATTTACATGAAGTGTCACTGCTCATTTTGGAAGTATAAGAATATTGAACCAGCCCAACCAGGAATTATATTCATTTTCTATAACAGAAAAGTCTACTGTATATTTACACATTCTTGAACCTAAAAGTCTTTAATGTCTGCATATGGATTACCAAAGTAAATCCTTACTAAGTTCATTTGTACTTGAAAGCATTTTCATCCCTATTTTAATGAAGAAAGAAGAATCCTAATGTAGATTTTTATCTTAAACTTAAGCAAAATAGACTACTGAAAGTCCTTTACAAGTTATCCACAAGACCACCATTTCCTCCCCAAGAACAGAAACAAATACTTCAACAAAATACTGATCCAATATACTAAGGACAAATATTTAGATAATTGCTTACAATCCAGGTACAGTAACCAGGTACAGGGAAAGCAGGACAAGTCCCGCTGAAGATGAGTATGAAAAACAAGGACAGAGCAGGAAACAGAAATATTTCCAAAAACTTTATTTCAGTTGTAGAGAAGAAATGAAAAAGGGAAAAATTAAGCATGGCAACAGTTAGTCTGAAAGTCTAAATAAAAATCTTTTAATTATATAAAACCGTCATACTATTCAAAGTTTATTTACAGTCAGAATATACTTTTTTAAAAGCTAAGCTAAAATGAACTAATTTTATAATGCTAATGCATTACACGAGACATAACTGACAATTTCCAAGATATTCAATTTATCCATATAAACAGATCACACAGTCCATATAAAATTCCAACAGGAAGTTGTATAGACAAATGTACCATATTTCTTGAAATACATGTTACAGGAAATATGGAACAATTGTTTTGTAAGAACCAGCAAAAAATGTGAGGAGTTAAAGGCAAAGACAGAATGATCACACTCAAAACTATAAAACTGTATGGAAGGTCTGAGATGATCTCACCAGCCATTGAGATTTTAATATATTATTTCTAAGGTATGGAAGTCTTTATTGTGGCACCTAAAGCACCAATTGTTACATCTGTAGACTTAAGAAGATGCCATCACTTAAAAATGCATACCTCTCAAAATGTAAATTATTACATATCTCACACTATTTTGGGAAAATTCCTTTTCCCTAATGTGTAAATATTGCCTACTGTGAAAATCATATTCCACACTATCATGACGTTCATTTAAGCATGTTATTCCTATTTGCTTGTACATCTGTACCATTTTATTGTCCTAAAACTTCAAATATTTCTCTCTAAAGTGATAGTTCCCAAAACGCATTACACTGACAGAACTACTACAGATTGAAATTCCATAGCTTTTTTCTCTAGGAACTGCCAGACGTCAGTTTCGGTATTAACGGTTTTTCCAATACTCTCTAAGCCTTTAATATTTTCTATATTAAGAAATGTAAATCACCTGAAGACAACGTCAGTACCGTGTAGAGTTGAACCGTTGCTGAAAATGTATAAATGCAAATGTAGACAAAAGCAAACTACCTTAAGCTTACTTCTAAAAGTCTGTGGGAACTCTGAGTGAAAAAGCATTTGTAAAGGTCCAAAGTACTATTAAATTAGTTATCCCTAAGTATTAGCAAATATGCTAAAACAAAATCATAATTCAAAAACCACTTAAGCTATGTAACCTACTATATATACCCACTGCATCCGGTTGTACTGGCTAAAATACAATTTACTAAGCACAGGATGCTAGAATTCTAGTTACTAGTTCAAGCCTACACACACCACAATAAAATCTTTATTAATTAAGCATATAGCGTGATTTATGCAGGCAATACGTTATTGAAAGTTATTGATAAAGAAATTTGTACAACAAATTTCTCTCTCAGCCGTATGAATCCAAAACTCTAATTACTTCAATGGACTTATTCTAGACCTAGATTTAGCTTAATCCAGAGTCTGGCCATCTCTTACATGTAGATTAAATGGCACATATCAGAATCTACCCTTTTTTTTCCCCCCCATTTACTGCCTGATATATCAAAGCACAGAGCCTGAAAGTGGTAGCATCTTTATATTTAAAAAACAGCCCTGTTGCTTTCTTACTCCTGGATAATTTATTGTGCACACCATGCACACACAATAGGCTATTTACAAGTCCTTATTGCACTTCTTTTAGTCATCAAACAGAGAAAAGCTCAAGGTCGAAGTGTTTTCATTCAATGTTTTCTCTCATTCAATCTATATTTCCTCTTCGAATGAGACAGAATATTTCTAATTTTTTTCCAGGTAGTCCTCCAATTTCCATAAACCATGTGTTTACAAATGCATTGTGCAAGTCTTATGTTATACAACACTCAAGTGATTTGTTCTGTTTGTGGCTAAGACACACATTATCATGGAATAAAGACAAATTAGTCAAACTTCCATTAAGTAATGGAATTTTCCTACTGATTCAATAAGGATTGAATAAAGGATTTAGATTGCCTGCATTAAGTCCAAGTTCCAATCATTATTAAAACAACACATCTAAACAGCTTTTCAGGACCTTAAAAAAAACACAAGTTAAATTGCCAAACTACTCTCTTGATAGTAAGCAAATTTCTCATGGTTCTGCCATACTAATGTAAGTACAGCCAGGGCTACACTAAAATACTTCTGGAGGAGGAAATACCTCATTCATGTCCAACTAAATGCACCCTCTGATCAGCAGATGGATCAATTTAGCCAGTTCTATTTAGACAGGGAGCAACCAAGATGTACTTAAAAGTAATATAAAGGTGGCAAAAGCAGATTAATACCACTTCCCTATCTGCCCTGTCCAGAAACAACAAAAGTTATATCTATGTTCTTTGGAGGGTCACTCCGGCAGCTGGTGAGTGATAAGGTATAATGCTTAAAGACAAACTGGTCCAAATTTCCCTACTTCCCAAACCAGACTAAGTTTAGAAGTGACAAAAATTTGCTGTATTAGTATAACACATAGCAGATTTTTCTTGGCTCTGATATTGCAGTTTCTCAGAAGCTTTGATTCAAATTACAACATAACAGCAGATATCAAAAGCTACTAAAGATTTCTTGATACAATAAACAATCTCTTCCTGAGAAATAATATAAAATAATATTACCTTGTACCAATAACACCTCCGTGAAATGAATTCAATCTCCAAAAAGCAAGCTAACTTACATATTCTAATTAATACCATGCTGAAAATAGTTAATGATGCTAAATTATAGCAATCTTTTTAAAAGGGTCAAATTTGTCTGTCTGCATTTAAGCTATAAACATCAGGCATAAAAATGAATTGGTTTTGAAGTTAACACTAATTCTAAAAGGTCCCACTTAAGAAAATTATTTCCTTGCATAATTTTTTAATGCTTAATCAAGCCACACAGTAAAGGTGTATTACCGATAACAAATTGCAGTGTTGTATCTCTCTTCCCGTTGCTCTGAGCAGAAACCCCATGTTTTCTTCCCTCAAGAGTTTTTACAGAGAAGACCCTTCATCAGACATAATCTCCACAAGATCTATACAGGCACACAACAGAGTATGGCTTTCAAACTGTTTATACAACATTGTTTCCTCACTGTTAAAAGACATTTTTATTAATATGTAATTTTACGCAGTCACAGATGTGTTCCAAACAATAACAACTTCACACTATAGCTACAACAAGGCTATACTGAGGTTACCTGTGCAATCTTAAATCAAAGTCCCTCAGATCAACTTCAATGGTTTCTGTAAACGAAGTAAATACATGCAGTTATTCTAGGTGGAGGCTGAATACAATCTTTACCGCTGGGTAAATCGGAGATCGTAAATACATACAACATGCTAACACAGCATTCTATTTCTCAAAAACAGAGGACAAATAGATTTCAGTATTTTCCTTCAGTGACAGCAACAAGCTTCTGCCACCTTTTTAAACAGCAAAATAAGTCTCAACTGAAAAGAATTGATAAAATATAGCAACAGTAGCAAGATATTGCACTTCTCGAGTCAAACTATTAATGGTCCATGTGCCAAGCAGAATTAACTCTCATAAATCATCTCTCCTTGCAATTAGAAAGCATGGGTTTGGTTTGGTGTCCACTTCATCTGTTGTACATACAAGTTCAAACATTAGTTTTGTCATTCATGAGATTATTACTTCTGACAGCTTCACTAATACTATTTTTCACTAAATATGTAGAATCTATTCAACAAATGTTGTTCCTAGTTTTTAAATAAAGAAAGTGACTACAGATATAGACAGTTCTTCCATTAAATGTAACCAGGGGAACAAGGTCGTACTTTCCTAAGGAGAATGGGTTCTGCTACTAAAACAGGCACAAGCTCCAATTTACTTTTGCCTTTAAATTCTACTTCAAGTGTCATGCCACTTACAACAAGGCTCATGTACACACACATCCACATGGAATTTACAGTTCCTTACAGAAAAAGTTTCACAAAAGTTTAGTAAAAGAAATATAGTTAATAAAAGAAAAAAATATTAACACTAAAAAAAGAACCAGACAAAATCAGTATCTGTTCTAGATTATGACAATATACTTATTTAAATACAGCAAAATTCCAAGTGGATGGTGACTTGCTACAAAAAGATGCTTAAAAAAACATATAGTTTTATTATAAAGTCTGTTTATAAGAATTATGCTGAAATGAATTGTAAGATTTGTCCAGTAAAGAAGATGACCTTGTATGAGGTTTTTTAGGGGACGGGGGCCTTTTTTTCCTGATAATTCAGCAACACCTTATTAAAGTAGAAAGGGGCAGATTTCTTCACTGGTAATGATAACGGTGGTACTTGTTCCATTCAGGAGAACTTCCCAGGGAAAAAACTGATATCAAAGTCAGGCTTTCTGGCTGGAATCAGTTTGCCTCCCGCTTAGTGAGTTCACATTAAACTCAGTGACTAGAGGAATTTTCTCAAGAACACAACTGACATGAAATATCAATCACAATGCTGCTAACATTGAAAATACATGCTTAATTACTCCAAAGTTTTGAAAGAAGGCAACCCATACTGAATAATTGATACATAGTATCATTGTTTTCCCCGATTATGTTTTCTACCATGATGGTAGAACAGAATTTAAACCTATGCAGTGCAAACAGAGATGATGAAGCAATAGGGAAACAAGCTTTATGTTTTCCTCCTGGCAACAAAATTATAAATGCATTTTATGTTCAGCTCCATCGGTATCTTTAAAAAAAATAAATTAAAAAATTTAATTTGTACAGATAATATTCTGGTCATAGGAAAAGAAAGTGAGATGGTGAAATTGGTACCTAGAGTTCTAATGAGGAGTTAATAGTTCAGCATTGCTATATGTTATACTCCATAATATTTTTTTTAAGAAACGGTCATCAATAATTCAAGTCTCTGTTTTAGCCATACTTGCATGTTCTTAAAGCTGGTATCAGACAGAATAGATAATAAAAATTAAACCACTAAGTATAAGCTTGCTAATTAAGGAAAATCCTAATGTTACTAGCCTTATCAGAAATATCTTGCCTCATTTCTATGAAGTAAATAGGCATCTGTGTCCTGTATTGGACGACTTTGCCCGTCCTCCAGGTATGCCCAGAGGGTAATGTAGGCTATAATGACCCATCTGTTCACTACTGGCAAGTAGCAAACTTCTAATGAAGACAGATGTGGGTCACCCTGTACAAGAAGGCTGCAGGGTGTTAATGAATCCACCTAATGGTCACTACCTGCCACTGCTGACTGATTGATGGGCAAAAGGGTTAAGCTTCAAAAGCAAAGACAAGTATTTCAGGTAATCATTAGTCTTACTAGGATACCTCTGTCACACTCCCTAACACACACACGCTTTAATGTTGTCTTCTCCCATTTTTCTTTGGGCAACCCGAAATAACCTGAAAAAGCTGAAACAAAGATCTAATGAGAAATTCCTTACTTCTGTTACCCAGAGAAATACAAGTTCCCAATATTGATAGTAATTTATAAACACACGACCTTTGACACTAACAGTAAAACCAAAAATCTTAAAGGAAATAGCTACCAGTTGCAAACCCCTCCATTTGTCCACACCTTCTAAACACTACAAGCTGTAGCATAGGAAGTAACTTTTTACTATGAACCTCATTCAGACAGACTATGAATTAATGGAATTAATTTAATTTCTTTTTAAATTATTAACATGGAAACTAGTGAGGATTTGATTTCCACATGAAGGTGATGGCACCATAAAAGCCAGCTACTTATGAACAAAGTATTGATGTAAATCCAACCATTCATCAATTCAAGTAGTAAGCAAATGTCAGAAAGATTTGCAATGGGGAAACTCCAGAGAGAGAAGTCTCTCTAGAGAAAAAGGAAAGAAAATAAAAACTAGAACTAAAGCATCCTATAGTGAAAAAATATTATGACTTTGAGCCAGCGTGGAGTGAAAGCTGCAGAGAATGTTACTGTCTGCCAGGATTTTGTTAATAAACAGCTGCAACAAAGCAAAGTCACAGTACTATCTAAAAGTATAGAGAAGTAATAAAATTATACGTAAAGTTTAAAAGATAATGAAGTTTTTTTTAATCTTACAGCTTTTGAGGAGAAGTAGATCTCTTGCTTTCAGAATCAATTCATTTATTTTTCAATCTACTACAAAAGAATCCAATAACTTAATTTCTGATGTGTCTCAAATCAACCACTGGGAGAGATTCTTAACCAGATATGCCAGGTAATGGTGTATTAGAAAAAGCAGTCCTGTAGTAGCATTAAGTCAATTATATGTTGTATCAGTAGCTGTCTCATAAAAATTAGGAAGATATCCTTACTAGAAGGCAACATTTTATTCCTTGCCATGCTCATCTGTTGAATAACCCTTAATACAACCTGAGACCTCATTAAGCCTCTACATTCTTAACTGTAAACTGAACACTGGGATCACAGCACATTCGTTTCACAAGGCTCAAGAAGATTATAGTTATACCCTTACTCTAGGCTAAAAATACAAGTGAATTCTCAGCTTGAGGAAAGTCCTATAATTTTTATCCAAGCCATAATCTAATAGAAACTCTTGAAATTCCAATAGACAAAAGGTAACACTGAACACCTTTTAATTCTATGTATTAAAAGACAAAAAACAGTTTTTCCAACTTTTAAGCCACAAGACTTTTTGAACAAAATTGGAAATAGCAGTTGTTAGTCCTGCGTATGTATTAAGCCTGCTTTTTCATCCGTATTTTTAAAATCCATATAAAACTAATGAGTCAGTGACACTTGAAAACTTAACTTGCACATAAGCAATGATTTCCAGTAAATATAAGGAAATTTATGCCTACTCTGTGAGGGCATAAATTGCAGTTTTGCCTAGTACATGCCAAGAGAGACTCCAGTGTAAGTTACCTTTTCAAACAGATTTAAATTCACAGATGATTTACTGTTGTTCCCAGAACAGAAATGATTAAGCAGCCTCAGTCTTTTGCCTGAGGCAATAGAAGCTCTTCAAGATCCAGTAACTCCAATCTATATGATCCTAAGAATTCTCTTTTGTGAGATGCTCTTAACATTACATACAAGATCAAACTAACTATATACGGTCAATTGATTTATACCAGAGGCTTTCACTAAGTTATCCCATGAGAACAAACTAACAGGGGGAGGTGGAGTGGGCGAAACAAATCTCTCGGAACGATGGGTGATGGGTACCAGAAGTGCAACAAAAACAAAGTAATCATGTGTTCATGGGATTATTCACAATGTCATTGGCAAATAAAACATATCATAGTCTAGAAATATGCCCTTAGCATTTAAAAATAAACACAAGTGTTAATATCAGAACATCATGTGTAGAGAACATTCTGAAGTGGACTGCTTTATTTTTCAGGATTACTTAAATAAGGATTAATTTTACTATTTGCCTTGCACACTTCCCTCAGGATCTTAAATTCCACCATCACTTTGACCTTCACATGCCCAGAGAATTTGTCCTTTTTCATCAATAACAAGGCCTGCAGAGCACCTTTCCTGGCTTTGACTTACTCAGGGATCTACTTGACTGTATCCCATAGGGCACAGCTCTGAATGGCCAAGGGGCTCAACAGAGCTGAACTGACTGATTTTCACTAACTCTCTCCTCAAAGAACATTCTAATGTGCAAGAAGGTCACCAAGTGTGGCAGAAGACCCATGTGGATGAGTCCAAAACTCTTCCATGTTATTAAAAGTAGATTTTTTTTTTCCCATAAGCCATCAAGTAAAGCGGCTTTTGGTAAAATAAACCTTTGAAAATGTGCTTACTGCTCTCTGAAACCACAGCAAAATTAATAACTGTAAGGATTACATTTCCAGTGAAACAAGCAGCAAAGTTGGTGTATGTGAAAGGAAAGTCTTCATGAGGAGCTCGGGAACAGCAAATGAGACTGACCACTGCAAAAAGAAGTCTTAAAACATAAGACGATCAAAATACATAAGCACATGGCAGATAAAACCAAAAGTATAACAAACTAATTCTAAAGAGTAAACATAACAATTCTAGAACAAATAGATAAATAAAATATCCTGGCATATTTTTATTTACTTAATCACACCATATTGTGCAGGTCCTGGTCTTCCTTGAGGTTCAAACTCTCAACTTTTTCCAGTTCAATTACTAAAATGTATTCCTTACATGAAGAAAAAAAAAATCAGTTGAAGAGTTTACCAGTTTTGCCCTATCTACAAAGCACAGCTAAAATATGTAATAGCTACCAGGGAAAAATAATGTATAAACATTACTCACATGCTTGAAGCAAACCTTACATGTAGGGGGTTTTGCTAGTTATACCATAATTACAATATAATCCATGCAGCGGTCAGTGATTTAATTTTATTACATTGCAAAGGCCTCCACTTCATTTCCTCACTCACATGATCTCCACCCTTAACCCCCTGAGCCTCACTGTTCTCCTCAAATAGCAGTTTTGAAACCAACAATTCCCTAATTACATCAGTTTGTTTCACTAACGACATCGTGATGGGTAATGGCAAAGCTACAGAGAATAGCAGCTTCAGTTATCAGCTAAGAGAGCTTTGAGGATTTATAACTCGAGTGCAATCCAGTAGGTAGGAAGCTTGTGATTCCAGACAGCATTTTTCATTGGAGAACCATTTTTCAAGTGTTTTCTCACTTCAAGTTGGCTTGTTCATTTGATTTCCTATACAGAGCTGTTTCTTAAGTCATACACAACACATCAGGCAGAGCACAGATCTCTCGCAGAAATGTAGTGATGACGGCCATTGAAAAGTACTGATCAAAAATTTAGCTTGAAACTGTATAGATCAGAGTGCATAAAAATGACAAGTGTAACAAAATTCAAGTTATCAGTGTCTTCATCAAGTAGTTACAGAGGTCAGTACTACAACACTGCTCAACAAACCACTCATCTGTCCAATTACACGTCCTGCACACATCTGCATATTCAGCTTTCCAAGCTGTCAAACACACATCGAGTTATGTTCTCTTCAACCGATTTTATGGAAGTTAGACCAGAAGCAACAATTCCACTTGATGTGAGGTATATAAAAAAAATTGCAAAGATTACATTCATTTAGTGTCATTTTGTTCTATCACGTGCTTGTGTCATACTTTGCTCCCTCCCCGGATTGGAGCATAAATTGCTCATTTCCAACATGGATACATTTCTATAGTAGTCATGAATTGTAAACGGCTGAAGGAAATGGACTAAGTTGGACAGAACACATCTACTTTGACTCACAGAGGTCTGTCCAACTATTTGCTTTCTCTTCATTACTAACGTCTCAGCTTCATGTTCAACCCTATGCATATATATGAAATTCAGTTTAGACTACTAAAGGTCATCCTGCCTTAGTTACATCATGCAAAAAAAACCACATAAACTATTGGAATTCTTCGCAGAACATATAGGAGTTAGTGTGAAAATCAATAGGTAGAGTACTTTAACACAGAAAGTTCAGTGCAAACCCTCAAGTCAAGAACGTTTTTACAATTAAAAAAGTGAAAATCAGATTTTTCAGTGAAGCATCTCCCCTGTGAGGAAAGGCTGAGGGAGCTGGGGCTCTTGAGCTTGGAGAAGAGGAGACTGAGGGATGACCTCATTAATGTTTACAGATATATAAAAGGGTGAGTGTCAGGAGGATGGAGCCAGGCTCTTCTCGGTGACAACCAATGGTAGGACAAGGGGTAATGGGTGCAAACTGGAACACAAGAGGTTCTGTTTAAATTTGAGAAAAAACTTCTTCTCAGTGAGGGTGGCAGAGCCTGGCCCAGGCTGCCCAGGGAGGTTGTGGAGTCTCCTTCTCTGCAGACATTCAAACCCGTCTGGACACCTTCCTGTGGAACCTCAGCTGGATGTTCCTGCTCCGGTGCGGGGATTGCACTGGATAAGCCTTTGAGGTCCCTTCCAACCCCTGACATTCTGAGATTCTGTGAATTAACATGTAGACTGAATGTCTTTAGACATCAGAAAACAATTAGTTCAGCAAATACACTATATTGCCAAAATTTCTCTCGCTAATAGTAAACTCGTCAACACAATTCACAGCAATTTTTACGTTGTGGTCGATGTATCAGATTTGTTAGAAATAGAACATCCTCAACAACACAAACTGCGAATAAGACTGGCTATCCATACTCAGCTTCTGTTCAAAGAGCATCATCTTCCTAGTATCTTGAAAAAAGTATAGTTTCTACTATCAAAAGAATGTACATCCAGAATAAACATGCATGTTTTTATAATTCAATAATTTTACCTTTGAAGTCAGTCCCATCTCAGAAAAACAACTCAGTCATACTTTTCCTTCATTATGCAGATATAACTTTAGAATTCTGGAAATATCAGTGTTTTCCTCAAATTAGACTCTCCTATTACACATGTGTATCATCTCTGTATCCAGTGTATACATTCTCAAAAGAAAAGTTCACATGTTACCTTTCTTAACATGTTGCCTTTTCCTGGCAAGAAAGAATCAAATGAATGAAAGAGAAAACAAAAATATTTTCCTTACTTGCACAATGCATCCTCCTTCATCATTTAAAACAATTTAAGATGGTTGTTATTACAAAGGAGTCATGAGAGCTAAAGTGAATTTCAGAGTAAAAGGGTGACAGCACCATCAAGTGGCTCTGTATGGTACATTTACTACAGTTTAATGTGTGATAGAAAACAAATACTATTGTCCAGATATGTACAGAATAGACTTCTTAAAATTAGTTTAAAACGTGACAGATTAGATATTGTAGAAATCTAATTTGTTTTTAAGTTTATAGCAAGGATAAGCACATTGTGGGTTTTTTTAGTATGGTTAATTTTGTGGAATTACCTATATTTTATTATGATACTAATAAAGGAATAGAATTATACAATTATTAATGGAACAGAACCTTGTCACACCGGGAAAAGTCTTGTACATTCTAACCACACTGGTGGGGGACTTCAAGAGTTGGATGGCCCTGATCTTCAATATATCCCCTGTGATCTGGGAAAACGTTGAGCATATAGCGGCCTCACATCAGTTAGACTTAATTTCTCTGGCAGCTAAAAATGTAAAATGAACTTCAAACTGAATCCCACCCAGAGGGATATCAGCTCGAAAAAGATAAGTCAGCTTGTGTGTCTAGAGGAATTATATTAAATCACTAACAATAAACTGTAAAGATGTAAAGGACTGTTAGGGAGAATAAAATGTGCCGATTGCCATCTTACTATGATCTTATTTAATCTATAGTTTTTTGCTTCTCTTTTCTGGCCGCAATAGTCAACAAGTGAATGAACTTTACACAGAACAAGAGTAGTACATTTAGAAACAGATATTAAACATTTTTTTAATACCATACTATTAGTGTTTGTGATCATGAAAAGTACGTATTTCCAGAAAGTATAGAGTTTTCTGTGTTTTGCACAAATTAAAACCACAAAAAAAAAAGGCATAGCCACTCTTTCATCTTATGCAGATGCTGCTTTTTTGTAGATATACCCTAAAGACAGAGCAGTGAGACTATATGATTGAAAAACCATTTCAATATCATGAGCAACTTCAAATATCACATCTGACTGAACTGAAGAGTAAGTATTTTCTGATGAAAAACCAAAATCCTGAAAAAACATTAGAAGTGATCTCTGCTTTGGAAACACCAGTCACACTATGTATTCTTAAGGAAAACTATCTACTCCAATGCCTTGCTAATTCAAATGAGCATATGTTTCCAAATAAAAATAATATGCAAGAAAACTTTGCCATAGAAATACATCATCCAATCAGATTACTGGGTTTTCTAGCCAAATTTTAACATCTACAGAAGAACGTTTGGCACAATTTACTCTATTGACTGTAAAATTGAGAAGTGATTTTAAAGCAAATTTTTAACATAGAGAGGTAATGATAATTTGTATACTTAAGTTTGTGTGCATGAGTGAGTATCTTGAGCCAAAATCTGTGCTTGTTACTCCCTAGGAAGAGATATATGTATATACATACACACTATTATTCAACATTTCAATATTCAAAAAATCCTAGGTACCTCGCAATCTCCAGATTGAACAGCCCAAAGCCTGTGTGATATTTTATTAGGTACGATACAGAAACTGAGAACAGAGATATAGACCTGAGAAAGAAACAGATTACTGCAATTAGGTCATACAGTTTCTCAGTTATGGTATATGCACATAATGATGACTCCATTAAAGTCATTTTTTATGGTATAGCAACTCAGTTCTTGAAGACAAAACAAAAAGAGTATTTTCCTAACAGATCTGCGTGACGAAATATCACTTTTTTTAAACGGCATGCAATAAGTAGTATTTTCAGTATACAGAACAATATTCTTAGTAATTAAAATGCAATTTAAATGCATCAAATCAGAACATGAAATTTAACGTAGAATACTTTCAAAGTAGAGATATCTACTCCTATTCTGAACTCACCAAGTGTCTTTTTTTCCCCTTGAAGACAGATATGATCTAATATAAAAATGTGGACAAGAAGGAACTAACAACAGTTCCCAGCAAGCAAAGTGGATGAATTGGTGGTATGATTATGTGTGCATCTGGATTAAGACAACATACAATATCAGCTTCAAAAAGGAGAAATATGATAAAAAAACAACAAATTGAGAAGTTCAGAAATATTTTTAGTGACAAAACAACATTCACTACTGCACCCATTTGTGCTAAGTGTTGTGTTTGAGCTAAAATGTTCAAACTATCCAACTGTAAATTACATCTAAAGGCATGGCTGTTGTGTTATTATTAAATTGCTACTATGGTGTTCTAAACCTGTAATTTTATTATTCATCTTCATTTTAAATTACCATAAAGCACTCATAAAGAATTAACATCTTATTCTGTTCAATTACACTAGCACCTTTTTTTAGCATGCAGTGGAATAAATTAGGTCATGATAAAGTACGACTTCTGAAACAGTGAAATTTGATATCTAAATAT
This sequence comes from Patagioenas fasciata, assembly GCF_037038585.1. Classification (NCBI taxonomy): domain Eukaryota; kingdom Metazoa; phylum Chordata; class Aves; order Columbiformes; family Columbidae; genus Patagioenas; species Patagioenas fasciata. The sequence goes on along the minus strand of NC_092523.1, from coordinate 77,327,940 downwards.
TTATCAATGTTTTTTATATAAGCAACTTATGGTCAACAAATGTAACAGTAATATATTGCATATAAAAAGCTACTCAGTCGTAAAGATGAGACAGCTTAGTATGCTTTCTCAAACTCAAAACCAATACAAATGTTGTCTTATATATATATACACATATATCTTTAAAATTCGCAGTAAAAACAATATAAATGGACTGTTACTTAACTTACTAACCTGTACATTATTCAGGTAAAGTACCTTATCTGTAATGGAATTAAAAAGCTTTTTAAAAATAGTGACAAAGACTGAAGAATAAATTGATGCACTCTTAATAACTCTAAATCATATAGCCCTTTATGCCAAGAAGTGTTGACAATACCAACTTCAAGGTCATTGTCAACTTGGTAAGTCATTAGCAAATAAAATATGGCTTAATTGGAGCAAACTCAGCAAGGAGCTGCATTATTTTAAGTGAACACTGCAATATAACTTAAAGAAGAATTACTAATCGCCACTCCCGTTGACAACGAAATGGATGAAGAAGGTGCTTTGTAACTTTTTTCTGTGTCTTTCCCGTAATTAAATATGGAAATAGATTCTGTGAAGAATTAAAAGTCCCTGAGTGCATTAATTCAGGCACTAATGGACTGCCTTCCAGTGTTACAGTGCACAGGTAGTTCCCAGCATGTTATCAACATTAGCTAATATATCAGTGTCAGACTCCAGCAGTACCCTTTAGTTTGAATACCCGACTCCGTAAAGCAGATTTAGGCTGATTACACACGCTGTTTTGAAAGGACGTATTTTTCATATTCTGAAATACTACCTGAAACTTTATGTGCACTGATGAAACAGCTCGAGCAAGACCTGAGATCCAATTGCCTGAAGATGTATGCAGATGTTTTACATACATACAGTGCTTATGTGGCCTTTAGAGACACCCCACTAACCTGTAGCATAACAACTGCGGACGGTTTGTTTTTTAAAATAAAACACTTTCAAAAACAACCTCATTTCCATATTTTTCCTTTTTTTCAGCACAATATACCATGAACTTCCATTATACTATTGAAGGTTAGAACACTTAAATCAAGAGTTCCTCTCAGCACAGACCTCTTTGTTGAAACACTACTTTCTCACTTTATGCCACAGAATTATTCAGTTCTGCCAGCTCTCCCTCCAAAACGTATTTTATGGGCAAGCAGCCCTAAATCTGCAGAGCTCTCTATGTCCCAGCCTGGTACACCCATCCTTACACATTTTTTAAGCAACTGCCAATCTATCAAAGCATAGTAATACTCACCATAAGAGCAAGATTTAATTATCGTTGTGATATTTATCGAGTGCATACGTTTGAATAGCTAAAATATTTGCATTATAAAATAGGATTTTTTTTTTAATTGAAGATTTTGCAGATCTATATTTGTATCAGAGGGCATAGCTCAGTAATAGAATGCAAATTTGTTGCTCTTCCTTGGCATTACATGTGGCACCAATCCACTGAAGTACTTCAGTACATCCATAGCTTAAAATATGCACATAGTCCTACTGCAGCCAAATGCCACAGTTACGTATTAATGGTTAAATGCACAGTTAAGTGCTTTGTTGGACTGACATCGGCATTTACTTGACAGTGGAAATGTGCTTGGGGAATTCATTGTTTATCCAAAATATGTATCCATAGTAAGGAAAAAAGCAGCACCTTGAGGAACCTTAGATGAGTGGATTGGGCTATGAAGGCCTAAAGATAGTGGTTGTGTAAAATACAAGATTCAACCCAACAGTTAATACACATACTCTGTCACTACGTTAGGGCAAAGATAAGGCCAAAACAGCTGTTGCAAGTGCTGAAAGAATACTCCGAATAGTTTATTATTCACTACAGAACTTATGTATTATATCTGGTTTTCATGTTGTTTCTTGTTTTGCTACTATATTTTAACTGTAGAAGCTCATTATTAAAGCTTATGTACCATTTTTATTTAAGCAAATTAAGCAAACAAAAATACATAATCAGGTACTTTTTGCTAACAAGAATGCACCATACAAACCCCAAAAGACAAATGTTTTCAGAGTATTTGAAAGCCCTTGATCTCCTGAGGATCATAATGGTTTAGTTTTATGTTGTTGGTGTGTGTGTATCTGATACACTTGAAGGCTATTACTACTCATGTATATCCACACGCACAGTATTAACTGATTCCATTGATCCTGTAAATAAATATTAAGAGAAACATGCATCTGCAACAGGTTTTCTCCTATGAAGTATTATCTTGCAAACAAGTCCTTAGAGCTATTGAAAAGTTGTTGAAACCTAAGAGAAACAGGAGTATGATAAGACTCACTCATGACTATCGCTACTCATTGCAGGTATCGTATAAGATATCGTATCAAGAAAAATACTTTGTTAAAACCAACACATAGATAAAGAACAAAAGGTTCAACATACAAACAGGCTCCAATGAATCACTTAAATGTTTTCCCCTCTAACCCTTGGTTTTGAATAACCCTAATTTAAAAGTATGATCTCAAAGTGTGACCAGTATTTCCATGCTGTATCCAACTCCAAAATGGGATAGTGATGAATCTGAGATGTCAAAATATCTATGAAAAGAAACCAAGAGGAAGTAGACAAGAAACACAGAAATCAAAACCAAGCAGGACCATATAGCACCATTTCTATAATCTACTCATAGGGAAGAAAGGCAGTTAGAGATAGGGCAATGACCGCTAAGATAATCTACAGTAAGGATTTGACTTAGAAACGTACTAGTCCACTCAAACACTTCGCTCTGGTTATGGATCAGTTATTTACACAGAAACTAATAATTATACTCTTGAAAGATGCCTATCTTTCCCCACAAAAGTGTTCTGTATTTCCTGAACAGGCAGAAACAAAGCTCCTCTTTGTCCTCAAAAGTCCCATTTGTTGTTTTGTTTTGTTTTGTTTTTTCAACAAATTCAATATATATAGTAGGCAAATTAAAGTCCTCAGAGAGCTTTATGATTTTTATGCTTCTGTGTGGGATAACTAACTCAGAAGTCATCAACTTTCTTTAAATACCACCAGTCTTGAAAATAAATTAAATGGAAGTTGCTACAGCGAAAGGTCAAGATGTTACAGTCCCCAGGACCCCAGAGCTGACAGAAGTTTCCTGCTTGTCTTATATAGTTTCTTTAAGCTCCGTTGTACCCATATTTGGTAATATTTCTTCTATAACAACAGCAATAATTGGTATTTACAACGCAATTTGCTTAAGAGTTCTCTATGGATGCAAAGAGTTCTGAAATTCTTGGGCACTCACAGCAGAACACAGAATAAATACTCCAGTTAGATTTTTAACAGCAATGAAACGATCAACGTTCCTTAAAACACAAAGTAGTAAGTACTCATGAAAAACTGCCTTTTCACACCATTAGATAAATCTAGCATTCAAAAATTGCTTCTGAACAAGTTACGTAAAATAAATACAAATTTTGAATAAAAACTTCATGAGTTCTCGACCTTTTGCCTCTTCCTTCCTAAAAGTGTACAGGTAGCTAAAATACTACCTGAAATCATCCAAATCTGCTTACTGCAGATTGAAATTCTCACATTCCAAAACATCTTCTCAGTACACCATTTAACCTCCTTGCCTTAGTTCTCCATTTGTGTAACTATAATAATTACAGATCAACACAGATTCTACACTTGATTACTTAGAGACTATTGATTCATTCTGCTTATTCAGTTTTTGGAAAACATGATACCTTATATTTCGGCAACAGCATTCACAGAAACTGTGATTCCTAACAAAAATGCTGAATACCAAGTGCTAGCATGGAATAGAAATAGTCGCAACCTGAATCACTGCGTGACTCTGCTGCCCCCTAATGTTCTTATTGGGAAAAAATCACAAGGAAAAAATAGGGGCCAAAAATAATTAATTATTTTTTTTTATTATTTTGGTTAATTAAGAACCATAATTCACTCTATGCAGTTAGTATTGCTCAAGCGTGCCCTTTATAATAAATGCTATGTATAGCTGATGTTGCTACTTCAGAGTCATCTGTAATAACAGCAGCTCTAAAAGTCTTTCACATGCAAGACACCTTCAACATGCAATCTGTTTCAGAAGACGTGACAGAAACATTAAAGAACGCGCTGCTTATTACAATATGGCAAAAATTTACATCTCACAAGAGAATGCAAGAGTTATAACCCACATGACAAATTTGAATCTGTCGTGTCTCAAAATGGTTTTAAAGTAGAACTGCTAATTTGTAAAAGTCTCCTCATAATTAAAAGAATGTCATTTTGCGATGTAGATTTGATAGCAGGTTTACAGCCTTTTAGCTCCAAAAGGGATTTAATGTTATGAAAATTTTAAAATATTAATTCTTTGAATAAGCAGTAAGTTGAGGCAGAAATAAAAAAATACAGACAATACAAAGAGACTTCAGAGCAAAAATAAAGTTGGAATCTACATACTCTGAAATTAGCATTTTTTGCCATCTTTTTTCAACTATTCTGTTCGCAGCAGGGGTCACACATTTAAATACCAAGTACCTTTTGAAATAAATTAATACATCACTATACTGACCTATAATTATAACCTTTAATTAAAAACAAAAATGTCAAGAGTGATGAGTTGTATTTTTTCCCCATTACTCTCTTTATAAGAATTCAAAAATGTGTGTGATTTTTTTTTTGAATCACGGTTTTAATTGCTAGTCTTGAATTCTTTGAATAATTTTCTCATAGCTTTGTTATTTTAGGAAAGTAAAAAGCGTAAAAAAGCATAAGCAGGTTTCTTCGCAGCCTCTCCATACTAAGCCTTACTAGTATCTCTTGTGGAATTGTCACACACTCTTCTGCTAGAATAGAAAGGTAATGTAAAAGGCAGCAACAACTCTTTCAGAGGTACAGGAGTATACAATTCCCCTTTATGAAATTCACAGAATCACAGAATGGACTGGGTTGGAAAAGACCTCAGAGAGCATCCAGCCCAACCCTTGGTCCAGCTCCAGTCCATTGACCAGATCACGGCACTAAGTGCCATGTCCAATCTCAGTTTAAAAACCTCCAGGGCCGGTGAGTCCAGCACCTCCCTGGGCAGCCATTCCAATGCTGACCACTCTCTCTACACAGAATTGCTTTCTGATCTCCAGCCTCAATTTCCCCTGGCAGAGTTGAAGCCCATGCCCCCTTGTCCTATTGCTGACTGCCTGGGAGAAGAGCCCAATCCCCACCTGGCTAGAACTGCCCTTCAGGTAGTTATAGATTAAATGCATTTACCATTTGCTGCAGTTCTTTCAAGAATGCTAAATTTAAAGTGCTTTATGGCCTCTCTTAGACTAGCTGGTCAGCAGTAGTGTTCTGAAACGTGCTCCTCAGAAGGTCAAATTTAGCTCTCCTCTTCTGCACTCCATGAATCATTTCTTCATTTATTCTGAAGAGCGCTGGGTCACTCTCAGCACACCACCGAGCTGGATGAGATCTCAGCTCTAAGTGTAGAGAGGTAACACAAACCTTCCCTGTAATTCTGCTTTTGTCACTTGGTAGGATCTGAACTTGTGTGATCTGACTTTGAGGGGACTCAGTTAGAGGTGGTTTGTTTGGGTTTAGGGATTTGTTTTGTCTGGGTTTAGGGATCTGTTTTGTTTCATGAACTGCGACTAACACAAAATATTTGTTGCTCCTAAGGTATTGTATACCAACAAAGACCTGTTGATTGTTTCCATTATCCCACACCTGCAAAATCTTCAAACTGTTACATTTCTACTTCAATAAGCACAACATTAATCAATAAAAACAACTACTAAACATATAAAAAAACCAACGTCATTAAATTAAATTGCAAGGTTTCTGCTTTGTTATTACTATTTTAAAGTGAACGTATCTGTAAAATAAAGCCATAAAAATCTGCCCACCTTGGGAAGATTCTCTACCTTTGCTCTCAATATCCACTGGATTCATTTCTCTCTCTAACCGACACATATTTAACAAGACTAACACACACCACTTATTTCTTCAGAAAGTATTCTATTAGTTCATTACACTACTAAGCACAGCACAATCCATCATTTTGGATAAGTACCAAAAGAAACGTTTAGCAAATACAACTACTATCTAAGATGATCAATGCAAAACAGATATTTAAACATCAGATAGCATTCAGCTTCAGGGCCTACGTTATAAGAACCTTAATACAGGAGAGGGGGGAAGAAAAAGAAGAAACCAGGGGAAACAGATAGAACACATGAAATTCAATCATAATCATACAAATGATATCTTCCTATTTTTTTTCCCCCTCCATTGTTGGCCAATTTACTGGTAAAAAGAGGTTATTCCAATCAAATCTGTTACACAAATACTGCTGATGATTGCCATCCTAGGAATAAGGTTTCAAACTTCAGCCATCATAGAATCATTTAGGTTGGAAAAGACCTTTAAGATCATCGAGTCCAACTGTAAACCTAACACTGCCAAGTCCACTACTAAACCATCTCCCTAAACACCACATCTACACAACTTTTAAATACCTCCAGAGATGGTAACTCAACCACTTCCCCAGGCAGCCTGGTCACCAGCTTCCCCCTCCCCTACCATTTACCTCTAAAATTGTTACAGAACTTAAATATTTTAGACTAGGATCATCATGATCACATACCATGATAAATACGCTAAGCAGAAAGTGTAGGATCGATAAAAGTACATTGAAAACAATGTAAAGATTGTATCTCTTTCTCTGTGAATTAGATAATGCCTAACTGCAAATTTATTTTCAACTAGATTTTGTTGTGTTACTGTCTTCAGGGTCGCTGGAGTAGTTTTCAATCTACTTGTCACTTTCTTTCTAAACTGCATCAAAGTAAAGGCAAAAGAAACCAAGAAAAAGAATGTATCAGGATTTTATAAACTTCTGAATCACAGAATGTCAGGGGTTGGAAGGGACCTCAAAAGCTCATCCAGTGCAATTCCCCTGCCAGAGCAGGAACACCCAGCTGAGGTTCCACAGGAAGGTGTCCAGGCGGGTTTGAATGTCTGCAGAGAAGGAGACTCCACAACCCCCTGGGCAGCCTGGGCCAGGCTCTGGCACCCTCACTGAGAAGAAGTTTCTTCTCAAATTTAAACAGAACCTCCTGTGTTCCAGTTTATACCCATTGCCTCTTGTCCTATCATTGGTTGTCACCGAGAAGAGCCTGGCTCCATCCTCCTGACACTCACCCTTTATATATTTATAACCATTAATAATGTCAGCCCCAGCTCCCCCAGCCTTTCCTCACACAGAAGATGCTCCACTCCATCATCTTCATGGCTTTGCACTGGGCTCTCTCCAGCAGAGAGAGACAACACAAACCTCTGGAAGAGAGGTAGCATGTCCCAAAACCAGGCAGCAAATCTTTCCTCCAGCAAGCCTCAAAAGATGCTAAACTAATGATTATTGCTTATACCTACAATAATAATTACATGTTGTGCTGTTTCCATCTTCGCTTCCCAAAACTCTCAAATGATAAATGCTGATCCCACAAATTTTTGCTCCCACGCCACAATGACTGAGCTACATGCAATAGTTTCCAATCTCATGTCCATATGCAGCATTGATTTCCAAGCTGCTGACAACCAGCCTCACTGTCTGCTCTCTAAATGCAGTGCTTGGTTCAAATGTGCCCTCTTTCTGCTTCGAAAACATGAGGAGACAAATGAAGCAACACACTTTCTCCCTTGATCACATACGTATGTTCTGAGTCCCCTATTTAAACACACCTCAGACTGTTTGGGAACAACTTTCTTGCATTCAGAAACAGCATTTGTTTAGAACTGCAGATTCCTTGCGACCGCAGCTGGCTGTGCAGGTGGGGAATTTAGCCCCCCAACCTGAAATACTTGAACTACAGTAATAAAATTTAAGCTCAGAAAGATTTGTCAATAGAATTAGGTTTTTCTTAACATGAGGTCTGCATATGTGAAAACAATGGCAATATACACGAGGTTAAAAATATTTATCTATCTTCACTGGTGCTAACAGACAGAATTACTTGGTAGGATTTTCAAGAACAGCTTTGTAGAGAAGACATTTATATATATATATATATACACACACACATATACACACGTGTATATATACACACACACGCCCCAATCACAAGAAAATAAATACTACAAAGGTAGCTGTAGATGGCGTATTTCCTCAATTTTCCTCAGGTTAAGTGCTGTACCACTGAACTCTGCCCATTTCACCATTGCAAACATGATGCAGCAGAAAGCTTTTCCATTTCCAGCGCTTTCACACACAAGAAAAATACTATAAATAAGAAATTCAGGCTACTACAGCTCTGAGATTAAATACATCCCTACTGTACTATCTACTCCCATGAAGAAATCGTGCTTCATCAGCAGGCCTTCCAGAATTACACGCAATAAGGATCACTTTAAAAAGCAGCTGCAAGTAGAAATCAATAACGAAACTCTTCTGTCATACGTGGTATTCTTCCTCTTTAGATATTCATTTTTTTACAAGTTACATGTGTGAAATGCTAATGGAGTTCTCACAAAAAACCATCTTAAATATGCATGTGAGGATTAAAGTGTGGGTCTCCGATCCAGGGCCCTGTGCTGTACCAATAACTGCATTACAGAATCCTCTGCTTCTCTATTTCTGGAGCACACTCTTTGCAGCTAAAACTATTAGCGTTTACCCCTCTTTTTTTCTGGTATCATCCCTATTTGAATTGTATGTAGGCTTACATTCCTATTTGAGGTTGGAAAGACATTTCTGTAGTATAAAATCCTGTGAGGAAGCCAATAAAAATAGATGCGTTTTACATTTCCAAAGGAAATTCTGAAGACTCACACAGGCGTCCCTTTACAAAACTACTTCACAACGTTAAAGTAGCAAATAAGCAGTTCTCCAAAATACTAGAAGAAAAAAAATATGTATTTTTGGGTGGTTTACATGAGAAGTTACAGACTCACAAAGCAGTATGGGAGACTGAGTGATTAGACATGAAGGAAAGCTTCCTAGTGAACAGTGTTTCATGAAGCTTGTAGAAGGTAAATAATGTAAATGATATCTTTAAAATAAACCTATAAATATTTTAAATACAAAACATTAAATATATTCAAAAGACAAAGAAAAGAGGTGCCCAAGCAGTGCAAAAAGGTGATTTAATAATGCTGTGTTCCTATTTTTGATGCACCAAGATATATAGGCTCTGGCGTTCATCTACTCTGAATTACACCATACAAAGATCCTGGTTAAAGACAATGTAGCAGTGAGAGAGAACTATATTTTAACAAACACACACAAAAGTTGGGACGGAACACTATAAACAAGCTTATTACAAAAGAAACAGCGAGCAGGGCAGCTGCAGATAAATTATGAATGTTTTAAAATTATTCAGATGAAATAGTCCAGATTTCTAACCCTAGGACAGATGTCTTTCTGTTAGGAAAATAATCTCTTGGGGATATTCCTTACTCTAGCATTTCTTTCTACATCCTGCTGCAGCTTCTACATCTGTTTCATTTTTCAAGCTCGTCATGTGAAAATATCTAACCATAGTTTTCCAGAAGGGTTTTTTCTGCAACTCAAACCTCACTCTGCTTGCATTAACATCTTCCAATCTGCTGAGAGATGTGTTGATTCACTTCCTTTTCCCATTTCCAAATCAGCTACACAAGCAGCAAGTTGCAACACTGGAACTACTGTTGCCAGCTGGGGTACTGCAGGGACAAATCGTACATATACTGTTCATCTATAGAAGACACTGGTTTGGCTGAGGACAGCTCCAATATAAAGACATACTTGCTGTTCCAATTGTTCCCCTAGTTCAAATACTCTCCTCTAATTCTTCATGCATATTTTCTGTTTATCATTATTTTTATATATGTTTCAGTCACATCCAAAACACCAAATCCAGGATTAAATCCTCAACGCAGTAAGTACAGTCCATACACATGAATACAGAGACTTCTGCCGATAGAGAAACAGTTCCATCACTAGAATAATTTTTAAAATGAGCAAGTTGCATTGGTAAATATGATTGCAGACTTGCACTTTGAACTGCTACAATATGTTCGAAACAATTGCACAACTTCTAAGACATGGTGTAGGTTGAGAAGGTTAACGTGTCACATTACTAACTGAAGCTGAACATTGAATTTCTGAACAGTGGGGAAAAAGTTACAGAAATAGTTTTTGTGTTTTCTGTGTTTATTTTTAAAAAGAGGATACTATAAATAAAAGTATTATATTACAGCTGCAATTCAGGAGAATTTCTGAGCTTTCACACCATGCAATATAGACACATTACAAATTCTAATTCTGCTCTCCAAAGGGATTATTACTACAGATAAAATGCTTTGGAATACTTAGTTATCTTAAATCTAACCATGCAGTATTTTCTCTTAACGTCTGCAGTGCATGCATCTATCTACCCTTGCTATCAATCCAAATGTCTCTTGACAGGAGTTGGTTAAAAGCTCATGAAGAATAACCATCTCCTACAAACCATCATTATCGCAGGCCTGGCCCTTTGGAAACAAACTCCATCAGCTATCTCAAGAAGCAGAGCAGCAAACACTATGGGCCAGAGATATATTTTAGCAGTTTAAAAGTTCTAGTTATATTCTCTGCATTCAACCACACATACAAAAGAAAGAATTGCAGGGCCTATTGCTGTTCTCTCATCACATCAGCATCATTAGAAAATAATGATCTGTGACTATAAACCATGGAGCCTCTGATAAGAGGTTCTGAACCTGAAGTGTATTTAGCAGATAAAAAAACGCTTAGTGGTCTCAAAACTATGGCAGGTAGACCTTCTTAAAACAAAACTAGTTTGGCAGCATAATCTACACAGCTAGTTGAATTTAGTATGTTCTAGCTGTTGTTTTCATTACAAACTGGGATAAGCAAACGCACAGTCAATATCAAAATGGCACCAGAATAACCTCATCTGTAACATTTTCCTTTGTTTATAAACTAATGTTGGGTTTTTTTCCCCACTTGGCAGCTGAGTAACTTCTCTTTCAAGTTAAGTTTCGTAGACTTCCAAAATAGGTAAAATCTATTTAAAAGGTAGTTTTAAAATATATGCTGTATATAGCATGTTAGAATTTATTAAAAACTTTTTCCCTTATTATGTTAAAAACATAGCAATTCCAAAGGAAAAATAAATCTATCCTGGCAAGTGCAACTCTTACTGAATTTTATTATGCACAAAGAGGTTGAATTAGATCCACTGAAATAGACCACAGAGGAGACACAAATATAATATTTAAGACTTTAGTAAGGAAGAATAGTGTTCAGTGGAGAGAGGAAGAGGAAGCCAGTCTTGTCTCGCTTATAATGCAATTAGGTGAAAAAGCAAGTGTGATGAAATCAATGTGTAATTCCAAATTAATTGCTATAAATTAGACCAGAATCTAGCATCAGCACTTGTGAAGACCTGTTAACTGGATGCAAAGTTGTTCCCCATTCAAATGCAGCCAGGAAAAGTAGTTAATAAGCATTAGTTTCCCCTTGTCAACTGTTGAGCAGCTTGTGGGAACTGAGAGCGCAGTGTTCTTCATCCAGCTGCCAGGGAACAGCTGCACAGCTTGGGAAAACAAACAGCCTCACAAGCTGACAGCGAGGAAAATCAGTCGATTCAGCAGTTTTGCCCATATTCCACACCAGCCAAAGCCATGAGGTTGCAGTTAGTATCACAATGGACTGATAAGCCCTTCTGGAATGTCAGCTTAAGCTTCAGCTCAGGACCCTGCTGGTACAGTCACGTAACTTCTGGTTGGCTTTAAGAGCAAGTCGTGCTTGCCCATGCTTGCCTACAACATAGGTTGTGAGTATATGTGGTTCATAGGCCACTCTTGCCCTTCAAAGCCCTTCCTCACCTTCCATCAATAAATCAGTGAGGTATATAGACCATTTTGTTCATCAACCCTTGTGCTAAATAAGCATCCTCAAAGTTCTGGATAACTATATCTGTCTCCTGCTAGATCTTGAAGCGAGCAGGCTGAAGCTTTATTAAATCCCGCAAAGCGGGGCTTTTCCTAGTAACTTCTTACCATTGGATAAACTTAAACCTGAGAGCAAGACAGGACACAGAAGGGAAAAAAAAGACTCAAGCTTCCAGCTTCTCAGTGTTCTGGACACACAGTGGTACCACTTCAATGGCACCCAAAATCCCACCCACGTTCAGAAGCAAAAGGGTTTGCCGAGGCTGAGCTTGGCTGTCAGATGGAGTTTCTGCTGCGTTCACTGGCTGCAGGTTTGCTGAGTCACAGCTTTCATCGCCCCACAGCTTTAACTTGCACATTATGTGATCATTCACACCATCTATAGATCACTATTGGAGAAGAATACCTGTGCTCGATGTTCACATTGCCCAGCTGTAACCAGAACCCCTACTCTAAAGCTAAGGAAAAATTAGTATCACCTCTTTCCAAAGAAAAATTGGACTTTGTCTCAGAACTGAAGCAAGCTGAACTCAATCTTGTTCACCAGGCCAAAAAATTATCTTGCACAAGCCGGTGGAAATGCAAAGGAAAGCAAGAATTTCCCATATTAAAATAAGATCAAAGCATCCTATACCCTTTCTGTTTCAACTGTTGTGACTCTGAGGTGTTTTCTGGCACAAAAACTTTATCAGCTTCCATAACAGCTCGCTCAGTCATGGGGCAGTTTGCGAACATGACCACCCAACACAGCAGTGTGAGAAGAACAGCTGGGCTGGGGCAATGCATACATTTCCTTGAATTATATATATTATTTGAATGCTACTCTACAGCACCACCAGAATTCACGCTTTGCTGGGTGTCTGTCCTGGACAATTGGAGTGAGATTTGTTCTCAGCCCTACACTGATTATTCTATTTTAGGAACTAGAAGGTTTATCCCTTCCTCCTTGTCTCATCAGGGGCTTTACGCAGCCTGTGGCCAGTTTCTATGGTAACCATAAGGACAGGTTTAAATGTAGAACTGCACTGCACAGCAGCAGTCAGGAAGGAGTCAAGGCAAAAGAACTTCATGGATATATCTCTCTCAAGGCTTTTAGAAGTTAGATAAGCACTTTAGGGGTGAAGGGAAAAGGGAAGGTCAAAAGCTAAACCAAGCTACTACCAAAAGAAAAAGGAGACAAAAACTGTCAAAACTCAGAGCACAAAACCAAAAAGCTAATTGGAGTAGTAAGCTGGAAAGATGTGAACTGTCTCTAGGAACAATATTTGCATCAGCAAAGACTGCTATTTGTTCTTTGCTCTGCAAAGACACATTCATACTGAAATAATAGAAGGACTTACACAATTGGGTTTTTGTTATGTTGTTCTCCTCTACTTAGCGATGGCTAAGTTTTAATTTTAAAAAACGCTAGATATTAAACACAGAAGCTTTTCCCAAAATTCCCCTTTGGGATACTTGATAGCACACCAGCTGTATTGTGAGCCCAGAGGCAAGCAATGTCCACATTTTAAACAGCAGGCACTATAGGCTCCACAGCAGCATTCCCTAAATTTCCCTACCCCTCCATCCTAATATACAAACAGCACTTCAGGAGACTCCTTGTCCTGTGGATGGATGGCCCTCCATCTCATTTGTAACTGCTGGGCTTCCATTTGTGAGTGTATAATACCATTTGGTAATTCAGCCCTGAAACACAGGCAAAAGTTACATTAGAAATTTTTTTTGGGGGGGGAGAAAGTAACAGGAAAGAAATAGTAAACCAGCACAAACTGCCCGTTCATTGTAGGCAAGAGCTTGTGAGGTTCTAAAAGCTTTTGGGCTGTTCCAGCAAGCAGCCACACACATGTCCGATGGGGTGAGAGTCTCTGTTAGAGCTGACAGGAGAGTGGGAATAACACTGGGGTGAATCCAGTGGATTATTGTTCCTCAGAGCTCCAGGTGTTGCTCTACCCACACTTATTTCCATCCCTCCCTGTCTCCCGAAAATAAAGTGTAAATCCTCCTTGTGCGTTTCAGCTTAGTTCAGCTCCCTCCCAAACAAACCGCGCTTTGATATTAACAAATACAGAAATAAAACTGTAATACACTGTGGATCTAACAGAACACTTGCCAAATAATATACTTTGCTATTCCTCTTATACATATATACACACACACACACAAAATACATGTAAATATGTTATATCCTGCTTTCCATCTCTAGAAATGTAAATTCTTCAGGGAGTGGATTCTTGTGATATATTTGTGCAGTATCTAGCACCTTGATCTTAGCTGAGATGTATATACGCTGCTAAAATATCTGCTTTGTAAGCAAAGATAAAAACACAGCAGTGACACAGAATTTAAGATCTAACCTACATGCCTGAAGGTTGCTGATGAAAAGGAAAAGGATTTTTTTTCCTTTAAATACCTTGTTACACAGACAATTCAAATGTAAAATCTGAGGAATGACTGATGGCTTCTATCAGCCTTTTCCAGAAGAAAAGATTGTTCCCAAAATGCTAAGAAGCACTGTACTCTTCTATTGTTATGCTTGGAAAAATATACAATGTAGATACTTCCTGAATTATTAATGTTTTCTACAAAATATTTATGTTTAGCAAGGTGGCTGGCTTCATATGATACAAACTTCTCTTGATTCTTCTGATTTTTATCTTAAATCGTACCTACAGTTATTGGATTTGTTTCACTTATTTAGTTTTCAGACATTGAAACTTCGGGTAAAAAGAAGAGAACACATTAATCCTGCAATGTTTGAGCAATGAAACACATTCACATTCATGATTTCTCTACTTATTGTTTATTTTTTCTGGTTACCTTCCGCGTCTAACTTACCATGGACAACCACAGCTGCAACCAGCCCATCCTGCAAGCTGTTTTCTTGTTCTTGAGTTCAGTTTCACTTCCTCCCATACATGCATTCATGGCACCAGATCCCAGCCAAAGACTTTTGAGTTTTTAGCTATCTTATTCAATAAAGTAATTTGACTGTCTCTTCCACTTAGCTTTCAGAAAGGATGACTAGTCCATGCCCTATCTTGAATGAAGGCCACAATTGCTTTCTAGTGCCTGCTCCCACTTAATGTGGTTTCCCCCCCCGCCTTGCAAGTCTCCCATAACTCCTAAATCAGTTAGCAAAGTACATACTGCTCTGATGCATTTGGCTTATTGCAAAACCTCTGGAGTTTGAAAGGTTAGTGTATAAACCATGCATATCGTATCACAATTCATTAAATGTTACTTACTGCTTGCCCTAAAACTGTAGGTGCCCCCTGACAGGCATCCTATCTACTGTGTACAATATTCATGTTAATGATCTCAACACAGAACTTGCACAGACACTTTTAGCTGCTGCATGATCTCAAGTGCCCAGAGGCTATTTCAGCTTTGACCTTATAGACAGTGAATGCGGGAGCCCTCGGACCACGCAACACCTTCCAGCTTCTTCTCCCATGTGGCTCCTTCCTTCGTCAAATCACCAGACTAGATCCAGGCATCCAGCACCTCCTAATACAACCCAACATTGTCATCTCAGAGAAGCAAAGACAGTCCTCAGCCTCCTCCCAATTAGAAACTGAACTCCAGAGAAGGTGTTCGGCCAAGTTGGTTTGCATTCAGCAGAACAACCACCAAATGAGAGCTCTTAAGACTGGCTTTGCCCAAGCTAATTTCTCGTCACTTGCCTAAATGGCATGACCCCTGGGGCTCTGTACTGTATAAAAGGTTTTACACATCAGGCGCAGCACAAATGCACGCGATCACCTTAGACCCAGCTCTGCAACTGGGCTAATAAGCTCTTTTTAAAACATCTAATTAATCACAAAAACTGATATTCATGCACCCAAGTTGCCTCATAAGAGACAAGAGGAGGCAAGACCTTGCCAAGACCTGGGCAAGGCTTCCAGCTTTGGTTCTTTGCCAGCTCTGCAATATTCTTTGGTCTCTGCGTTGCAACCCTCAGTACCTGCATTAGCCAAGGTCTTATTTGCAAAACTATACGAGTTCTTTACTGCTCTCATAAACTGAGATTATATTCCGGCATGTTATTGACAGTTGAGCATGCCATCAACAGAAACAGTAGTTCACAGTTCCACATCTTCCGATGTCTCTGACTTGAAAAAAGTGCTAGTATAGTTGATGATTTTTTTGTTTTAATTAGGATTAAATAGTTGTAATTCAGAACTCCAAGTATGAAGAATTTAGTCAACAGAACATCTTAGGAACTGTTATATCATTTTTGATTCCTTCTGGCTAGATTTCTGACTATTTTATAGATTCCTAGCCCAGGTACTAAAGAACACTGACTGCCAGGCTCTTTCAAGCCAGGTCACATCAGTATTCATACAGACAACGCACTCCCCTTCAGTATTCTCACTAGCAGTTGTTTTGTCTTCTGCTTGGGCTTTTCATCTTTAACCTTATATTCCAATGAACAAGAAATTGGCACACTCGCAATCTCCTCTAGAATGCCTCAAGGGCTTTTGGCTGTGTAAGGAACAAATATAATCTCATACATTTAACAGTTCAGATGAAATTTCTTTATTTTTTTTTTTTATTCTTTCTAGTGCTCAAGTGCCTCTTTGCCAACAGAGATGGATGAGTAGTTCTAAGGCATACTACAGATTTGTTTAAACTTTGGATGATGAGATTTCCTTTCCTGTGGGTAAATTCTGCAGCACCCTCGGAAGTGGGTCACTTCAGCTGTCTACTGAAATCTCTCTTTTCGTCCATTACAGTCAAACAATCATCACGAGGAGTTCTCTCTTCAAAGATAACACCTTTCAAACTGAGGCAATCCAATTTCTTGCCTCTGCCTTTTGCAGATATTAATAGGGTGGAAAAATAACCTTTCTTACCTAAACCCTTCGTATATTTGAAAGATCTTACCCAGAAAGCAAGCTCCTACTACAGTCTGAAATCTTTTTCTTCCTTTGTGAGCTAATTATATAGTTCCTTCACTACTTATAGCATCTTATCTCAGCATTTTCCAAGTTGGCCGCTAGTTTCTATGTCTCCTCCATTTCCTGGAAAACTTTCTGGGCCATGACAGCCAAGTCACTGAGCACCTCATCAGTCTGCCTTGCTCTTCCAGACTGAGAGCTCTGTTATTTGGCTTCTGCATTCCTTCAGACACTTGTAACTGCATGGCTAACAGAGTTTTCATCCCCTCTGACAACGCACTGGAGGCTCCCAGAAGAGACCAGGACATGATATCTCAATTCATTTTGCAAAATCTCTAGTTCTTATGTCTTATTTTGTGGACTTCTAGCAATCTTTTAATTGCCTCTCAGTGCTCACAGCATCTCTGTAACAGTTCTGTTTGGGTTTACTGGGAATTACCTTAGAATTTCCTTCCTGGAAACTCCCTCACTTTGACACTCAAAATTCAGCCCACACTTAATGGAAAACATAAGGTCTCTATGTAGGTTGAGTTCCTTGGATAGCACTTGTATTGTTTCACATATTACAACCCTAAAAGTTTAATGGAGAACTATTGTCCAGTTGTTAAATATCTGTCTTCTGTCATTAACATAGAACTCAAGCAGCAGGCTAGATGTGGAAAACCTCAACAGGCCAAGCTAACACCCCCAAAAACCAGTCAGGTACTTCAGCTATTCAGAAGGTTGTCGCAGAATCTCATTTTTCTTTTAATTAAAAAGCTGCTTCTTCTGTCCTACCTGAGCCAATTAATGAACAGGCTATGCTCCTATGTCCCTATGCCATCCCCAGTTTAATTCCATTTTTTTCCTCTCCATTTTTGTCTCAACTCAGTATGCCCCTAGAAACAAACATGGTTTTTCAGCCTGCATTTTCAGGCTACGCAGGAGGTTACACTCCACTTTTAAAATACGTACTCCATTTTCCTGTAAGGCAAATTTTAATTTGCCTTTCCTGAACATGGGTAATCATAATTTATAAAGATTCTAAATAAGATCTAACCAATAAGAGACATCTTATAGCTTGAAGTTTCATGTTAGAAATAGATCAAGAGATCTATGAGATGCTAAAGAGGAAGCATTATTAAGGATGTGTATATTTGACCACCTAACAGGAGATAAAGTCCTGGATTAATGTATATGCCCCTCTTATTTGAAGTCTCTTGAAACCCACATTATTTCTTGCAAAAGAAAGAAGATCATCCTTGATTACAGGCTAGATTGAAAGACATGCAAATACCCAGCCTGTGTTTATTCCCTTATTTCACTAAACTAGCAAGACGGAAACAACTGAAGTAGTTGTTCTTTGCCACTTTCTGCTCATTTAGCCCTTCGTTCCAGATGGAACAGGTCAGCCCAAGTAGACTCAGGAAGAATTCCATGCTACATTTTGAAACCTTTTTTTTTCCTTTAGGGGTGGGGGACATGTTTACTTGCACTTATTTTTCATTTCTGCTTTGTCCGCACAGATTTTGTGCTTCTTTAACTAAGGCCCAACTGCTGCAAAATAGATAGAATCCTCCTGTGTATGTGTTTTTGTACTTATGCCAGGGAAACATCCAGTTCTAATGCCCTTAATCAAAATTAATATTGACAGAAAACTTACACTTAATGAGTAAATAATAAACGGTACTTAGTACCGACACAACCGAACCATTACACAATTCTTTAACTTACAATCACTGTTCATACCAAGATAAATACTCGATTTCAGCAATTACCTTCCAAGTATTCTGAAAATTGTCTTCATTATCATTATTACCAGAGTGCTTGGTATCTTAGATCGTTTCCCTTCTCACTCCTAGCCATAGCATTCAAAGAATTTCCTCTGTGCTGTCTGAGGGCTGCAATTACACCCTGCCTGCGCCTAAAACCTCATGCCCAGTCCATTTAACTTCTCTGACAATTGCCTATGAGTCATAAATCTATTTCCCTCACTGAGCTCATTAGTATCTATTCCTGCTCCAGCAGGTAGATCTCAGACTTCCAGGGTCTCCTACTTAAAACGCTATTTTTATTGGCAAATGCATACAAAGAAAAGGGTTATTATGAATAAAAGATTAAAGGAAATCAGTGGCTATCAACTCTTAAATAAAAGTAACAACAGCATTGCCAGCAAAACTTTGTAGTGCACTTCTGACCTAAATGACTCCCTGAACCAAATTCCAGAAAGAAAAGTGGCTTTACATACTGAAATATGATGGATATAAGTAAACAATACCTATTTTACCGACACACACAAGATGATTTCTACTCTTAGTTATATATGTTTAAAGTATATCTTCCCCATAAAATTGCTTCCACTCTATGGATTCTATCAGTATGCCACTTTTATATATCTTAGTTTACTAGGCTAGTGTAACTACTCAAAGCACCACGAAAAGTTAGGATCTGCTCTTTAAAGGTTTGGGTAAGATACAACTTAAATGAAGCACCTAGAAAGGACAAACCCCCTTTCCCCTCAGCTACAGAACATTTTATATTTGCCAAGATTTAATCATCCTTTGATAGCTATTGTCTCTGTCCAGAAAAATAAGAACATTTCTTTTAAGAGATACATTTGCGCCTCAATATATGTCCTTGATAACTTTAGTGAGTTTTCCTAACCAAGATAAAATTCTATGTATGTCTCAAAAGCATGGCATACTCTTGCATTTAAGCGTTTGTTGAGTGGTATAATATATACACCTCTGTCTCCAAATTGTAAAGCATTACCAAAAAAAAACAGATCTTGCAGAGAAAGGGAAAACTCAGATGCTGATGATGGGAATGATACTAATTCATGTAGGAAGAGGAATGACTCATCTCTTGTGAAAAATTATCTGAATGCACTTAGCCAGTGCTGGCTTGGTATCTGTCAGGCTTAGAGTATTTCTGGGAATCTAAAGAGCGTGACATTCCTGTCAGATTCAGCAACGTGTACCCTTAATTAAGATATGCATACACCCATTGATGAAACATGATTCCTGTCAACTGGGCTGAGGGCTCGTCTGCAGAGGGAATCTATAACATTCTGGAACACGCAAGGGTGTGAATGTAGCCTGTCCGCACTGGGAGTTGTGTTGAACGGGTATCCTGGGATAGATGTTTTATCATAGTTCCCTTTTAGCCAAGGGCAAATATAAAAACAATCAGTATCCTGCTGGGTTTTTTGAACTTGTAGTCACATTCCATGTCTTGTTCACCTCCAACACTTAATTTCAAAAAGAAACATTATGTGGTACATCAGGAAATAATGCAGTACTTAAATAAAAAGCAAAGACAAAATATCACATATTTTGATTAAAAGACTCAATGGATTCACAACACTAACAGAAGAATGAGAACACAAACAGATATGTTTAATTGCAAACACAAATAACCTGTGGTATTAATTTAAAAATAGGCTTGTGGGAGCGTAGAAATCAGTAAAATAGTTATTGAAACCAAAGATCAGGCAGTTTTACTAAGCATTCCATGCAAAAATTTGCTGAATTTGTTGCTGGATACATAGGAGATGTCACAAGCTGCAAATATATGAAAGGAAGTCATCCTGGAGACAGCTTGCAGAGCAGCCTCCTATCCATGTCCTGCAGCTATTGCTTTTAGATGGCTCCAAAAATACACCATTTACACAAGAAAAATCTTGTGTTCATTTCCTGGAATATTTCTTATTCATTAAATTCTGAGAAACGGACCATGAAATATAATAATTTGATAACATGAATCTATAGGTCTGGATTTTCCTCAGAAGAAAATTAAACGAAAATAGCATATTGCGTACGACCTTCCCAGTCTGGCTACTTCTACCTATGGTGCACATTCACTCTAAAATAGAAGCAGACAGCATAAAATGCCTGGAACGCAGTCTGTCCTTTTTCCTTTGTGATTATTTTCTTGTGCTGTCTGTGATGTGATGCAAATGACAGTCTCAGTTTCAATCTGGAATTTCACTTTGGAAAGCCTGAGCATGACAAGTTAATTCTATTATACAGAACGTTTGCAGAACTATGCTAAGGGCACTAAAATAACATCTTTGATGTGGCCTTTGCACGGCAACCAGGCAATAGCCATCCCTTGCAAGGGGATCACATTCAAGACATCCAGTAGAACTGACCAAATACATACAATAGAAATTACTTTGAGTTATCAAAGGTAAAATTTGGAATTATAAACACTGGCCATCCCTGTAATCTTAATATTTTAGCTCTATACTAGGCAGTGAAATAGCATAAATTCTTCATAAATTTCAGTAGTTAAGAATTATTTCTTTTCTTCAGACTTGTTCATAACTTAGCTTTATGACTTTTTTTCCTGTAGCTAACGTGCCTCACAGAAATTTAAAACTGTATGATGAAACATGGTCAAATTTTTACAGATGAAACCACCATAACTCGACATCTGCACTGAAGAACAGTGAGCAAGATTAATTATGATTTTCAATAAAAACATACAAGTTCAAAGGCACAGTAGTCACAAATAACAAGACAGTAATTGTACTATAATGCAGGTACCCACATGCCCCATATGGGCCCTGTCACTGAGCAATTACAAGTTTCAGTCTTCAGTAATGAGTTGAAAGTGCTGCTACATGAGGTCCAAAAGCAAACCCACATGACCACTCTTCCCCCAACACATTGGTTGAACTGTTCAACTGCTCAAGCTGTACCAGAAGATTAAAAACAACAAATCAAACAAAAAACCAAAGTGCACACACACAAAAAACCAACCCACCACAACAAAAACTTATTTCCTTTACATGGTTTAAATTAGGAGCTTGGAAAAGATGGGGAAAAAAAGAGCAAAGCAGGACCTGATGATTCTAAACATCACAGAAGCCAGGTAAATTACCATATTTTCATCGTAACTGCAAGATAACACTCCCCACCTTCAAGGTATGCACAAGTTCCTTTTAAATAGGACTTAAAGGAGGTACAAAACCTCTGCTTGCAGCACTTGGCAACTGTGAGTAAAATGTTATAGGGTAGGACTCTGTAGTGGGGCAGGACAAAAGAGATGGCTGGAAACATAGGAAGGTTGATTGGAGAAACAGTTTCTAGTTTAATGCATTTAAATTTGGCATTTTACACTGAAATTATAATGTAGACACTTAGTTTCCCCTCTCCAATATTTGAAAAAACAATAAGCAATTGTAATATCAGGATAATTATGTTAATAAATCACCATGCAGCTTTTGTACACTACAGGTTAGATTCTTCCATCCAAGCTTTTCAGAGGACAAAAGGAAAAAACATGACATTTTCTCCCTGTCACAAAGACTCCATAAAATACAGCCTCCGTTTAAATAAAAGGTAACCTCCCCAAGTTTACAACATAAACCAGTACAAAAGCAAATGTAAAAATCTCCTTTGATTTAATTGGAATTGTATCATTTGTACTCAAATAAGAACACTGAAGAGCATGGCTAATCATCTTTTGATTGTCTATATTTTTATGATGGTGTCTTGTAAACCCAAAATCAATGGCTGAAAACCTGGAGAAGATGAAAAGTGTTTGCATTCTCCTTCCACACAGGACAATCCTGAGTCAGTAGAAATGCACAGAAAGCTACAGTCGGTTATAAGGACTCCATGAATGGGTTATTTGAGCTCATTTCCAATATAGAAAATGATCATTTTTCACATCACTGGCCAATTAAATGAGTTCAAACGAACCTCTCATATCCTGGGGCAATGCAAATTTGCAAGAAAAAAAAATATCGCACTCAGTCTTAGAAATCCAAAGCAGGAGATCAAAGGAAAACACATAACAATACCACAGTGCAAATGAGTTTTTGCCTGGGAAATTAAAAGCTCTGAAAAATGTCTACAACAGCAGAATTCCTTGAGCTCTAAGTTTTATAAAGCCACTTATCAGGGTTTGACTCTCTTTTTTCTGAACAGAAGTCTGACCCTTTGGAAGATGTCTGCTAAATGTTGTATCTGAAATGTGTTTGTTCTTTTTGAAGCTGTTATACCCTATCCACCCTGCACAACTCAAAATTCCCATTAGAATAAGAAATCTAAGAAACAGTAGTATATTTTAGATTGGTCCAAAACCCTACAGGGAACCCTAGTGCAGTATCCCTTTATTTTAGGCCTTCTCTCCGGGAAGTAAATATCATCCATCTCAATAATGCTTCTAATTTGCTTGAGTAAGACATCAGGGAAAGGTGGTATTGAAACTCTGAGGCAGAAATTACAGTTATTGAAGACTCCAGTTATTTATGTTTGTTCCCTCCTGTAAAATTATCCATGGAGTTTTTATTTTCAAGCCTTCTAATTCATAAGGATAATATGCTATCAAGCCCTGACCATTAGCTTTTCCCTTCTGAGTAGTCCATTCGCTAGTCATTGATCACTCTCACTTCCAGATGTTTTATGTAGATAAGCCATTTGTAATGCTGAATTTTGAAAGCATTGGATCCCATAGGCATCTACGTATGAGCCCATCTGGGGTCTCAGAGGCTCAGCTGAGACTTTGGTGTGTGTTGATGTTGTCAGAATCCACAGCTGCTTCGATAAAGCCACAGGGCTTGTTGTTGGCCCAAAGGAGAGGCAGAGATTGCCTGGAGTTAGACAAGGGAAAACAGAAGAGGCTTTCCTAGAAAATACATAACCCTACAGAATCACGCTGGAAAAGGTGAACTAGAAAAAAAAACACAATATATAGAGGACAGTACCAGGGTGGGGAAAAGAAGTTGTCTCTATACACAATGAGATAGGCATAGCTCTCTAATTGAGAGATTTTAAACAAGTGTTTTGCATTAGGTTCCAAATTTTTCAGACCTACAGCTCTGTGTAATTTGCAGGTACAAAGCATGCAGATTTGCACATACTTCGTAATACACATGAATTACACTTCCAAGTCCATTATTTTCACAAAATTAGCATGAATACACAAGTGTATCCACAGTCCCAGCTCCAGTTAATCCCTGAACTATTCCTGGCACATCACCATGCAGCAGCAAATATAATGAATGGCAATAGTAAATAAACGATAGCCTTATCTTTCTGGCAAGAGCTCCGAAAGCTCCAGAAGAAACTCATCATCCCTAATGCAAGTCCAAGAAAGCAGAGAAATGTGCTTTCATTAAGAAGCATTCTCAGTGGGGCCTCCCATCTAGGATAACATTCACTGGAGCTTAGAAAACTTTCTAAAATAAGACAGTCATTAAAGATTCACACCAGACAAACATATCAAAGCAAATAGGGAAGTAAACAGTTATTTTAACTATATTGGTTCATGACTTTTTAATAAGTTTTTCCTGCTAGTTGATTATTAATTAGGTTTATGAATATAAAGCATTTGGGGGGACGATTAGTTGAGAATACCAAAGATCTTAAACTGATTTAAAATGTTTTCAAATTTAAATCTTGGATAGTTATCAGCTTCATATACAAAGGAAAAGGACCTAACCTCAAATGAAACATCTAAAAAATCAAAATGCAGCAAAACAAAGCAGTTATGAGGTTACTTGAAACCTCTTCTTTCCCTTAAACATCTCTGCAGGCCGTGCAGAAAATGCAGCTGCAGGCAGCCCTGCAGCAAGAACTTCAGGGCTTCAAAGCTCATTCTTTCAAAGGTCTCCCTGTTCATTGTTGGCCCACAGGAGACAGCGTTTAGGTTTCAATTCCAGTCGTCCTTATAATGAAAAATCACTCCTAGGAGCAACCTCCATCAGCTGAAGATCAAGATAACTGGTAATTACCTTTGTTGCAACTTCCACCCCCACTTGTGCTGCTCTGGATGGAGTTTCCAGACACGACAAGTACCTGCGAGGTCTCACAGTTTGTCACAATGCCTGACAGGTTAAATTAACAGTGGTGGTGGGAAAAAATATGCTAATGTACATATGTGGCACTAAAATAGGGCAACTTCGAATCAGCTCTCAACTTCAGAATTGGAAAGACTGATGAATAAAACCAGTATATTAATACCTAGTATTAGAAAACACGTGGACCTAGCAGTTTTTAGAAAGCTAGTTACGACTGTGAACACAAGCGTACATGCTACTTGTAAGATACAGAAGGCTGCGTCTAATGCTAGTAAATGGTTGTGCTCGGGAATGGTCTCAAATACCGTGAGCACACCTGCACCCTCAGCCTGAAACACTGATGGAAGTAATCCTTGAATAATTCAACAGGCTGACTTTGATTTCTTCTTAATTCACATTTTATTTTTGGTTTTGGTGGCTTGTTCAGTAGATAACGAAAACAAGGAAATTTTAAAGGATCTCTGCATTTCTAACTGCACTGGCATTCAGTTCTGTCTATGACCTGATCCTCTCTTGCTGCTGCTATAGCCTGGATGTCTTCTAGCTTTCCCTACAGACAAGAACACCACTGCTGACCACAAATCTTTTCCATCATGCAGTATAAACATCAGATTTTTAATCTCTCTATTGCTTTATTTTCTCCTGATGCATCAGACATCAGCTTTCCCTCACTACTTGGACTATAATAGATAATCCCCCTTATCTCAAGTGTAATTTCACAATACAAGCATAAACTCCTCACAGTCCTATTGTCCTTTGTAACTCCTTAGTCCATTCCTGGCCTGACTGCTGCATCTGCTATCAAGCTGCTGCCATATACCTTGAATCCTCATCCATCAAGTCCAAACACCCTCACAGCCCTTTCAAGTATCACCTTAAAGATTGTAGGCTAAGCAACAACATTTCTCCTTCATGTTCACCAGCAATTCTGATGCTCTGTATTGTGTTATTTGTCTGCCTGTTATATTGAAATCTCAATCTTTCCCAAGGAAGACAAATCTTACGTACAAACCAAGGAGCTTAGAGGCAACTGAACCTGTCCCCAAAGACAAGATATTTTTGTTTTAAACAACACTATCTCTGCATTTCCAGTCCCACTGGGAAAAGTAAATACATTTGTTTGGAATGTCATTACAGTGGGGTTTTGTGTGTGGTGTTTGTTTGGGATTTGTTTGTTTCAGGTGTTTTGTTGTCATTAAAATTAGCACATGTCACAACTTTTGAGCTCTCCTGCTACCGTACATAGACCAACACCCTTTTTGTGGAAAAGGAAAGGACATCAAGGAAGGAGAAGCTGACAGCCACATTTTAAGATATCAAGTCTTCTGTGGATGCGAATCCCAAGAAATCTGAATAATCAAACATCTCGATTTAGCTTACCAAGTAGTTACAGAAAGAGTGAAATGCCTCAACATCCTGAAAGTAGCTCCTGTGGGCATTTGATGGCTCTGCTTTCTGAAATTCTCAGCCTCAGTGACCAGGCAAGCTTGCCAAGAGCTCCCTGCAGCATTCAGAGAAGATAACAACCCCGCTGCTGCTGCCTAGCTGCACATTTTCCCTAATTCTAGTTTTGGAATACCGTCTTTCTCTAGAATTGCTACCATTTATTCTAGATGCTACAATAGATGTGGTTTTTACTGAGAGTTGGTACCAAGATTACAACACACACACAAAAAGAATGTGAAATTTACAGCTAACAATACTGAAAGAGACCTTTACTGATCCTTTCACTAACACGAGCACCTTAATTGCCTGAAGTAGCACCGACAGTTAATTGCTCCATTATGCACCTTTTACACACACCCCCACCTTGCTTCTGCTGTTATGCATTAATCACTTTCATAGCATAAACTGCTATTTCACTCAATCTCCTGAGCTGCATGAAGAAGTAAATAAAAGAAAAAGAAGCTTAAGAGTGAGCAGAGCAGACCAGAGTTCAACATCTATCTGAAAAGTCAGTTTTCTTCTCAGATTTGTCCAGCTGCATGCTTTCAGCTATAGAAATCACAGATGTTTTTACAGGTAAAGTTTCTTGCAATGTCTCAAATACAGCATGAGGGTTGAAAGCTTGCCTAGGAAAAACGACCAAAAAAATTGCTTCGAATCACCAGGTTATAATTGGAGCTGCCTGGTTGCAAAGCAAACATTACCTACCTCTAACACCCCAGGACAACTTACTATTTATGTTGTTGAATGCGGTCAGAAAAACATGGGGAGCAGTAGCTCAAGGAATGTGGAGACTGTAGCGTATTTGGAAAAAATGCCAAATTCTGTCATATTGATAAATTAAAGCCTAAGGATTTTGTGGTATTCAGTGTTATTTCAGATGTCCACAAATGCAAAAAGACCCCTTTTCAAGTTCACACCCAATTTTTAAGATAACCCAGATATATCTATGTATGTATACATACTTGTGTGTGTATGTAGACACATACATATTAAATATACGCGAAGATATAGATACGTATATATTTAGTGAAAGTTCTGTTTCTGAAATTCAGTGAAACCTGAAGGCAGTTTCACAGTTACGGAAGGACAAACTACACTAAAAGATTTTTGCTACCTTAAGACATAGCCTGAATTCCTGCACTAAAGAACCAAAAATTGAATAAGCTGCAGAGTTCATATTTCATCTGCCTGAACTGCCGACAGTCTTTAAAAGGACACAGTCCAGACAGCTGCATATTCCCTTCTCCAGCTTCATGTAACACTCGCATGTTGGGAGCAATAACACAGCAAGATGCTGCCTCTGAGCTGCAAACTGCTCTGCAGACGGTCATCTGGATACCACGTTATTCATTTGTTAACTTCAGTCACAATCAGCTGTCAAGAGCGGCAAAATTATTTCCTGACATGGACGAAGCAAATGGAATCAAAATAGAGAAAGAGTTAAAGAGTTCCGGGGAAACACAAACTCACTGGGTTGCAAGGTTAAAAAAAGGCAGAAAGATTGAAGTAAGAAAGGCTGGCATACACACCTCTGTAAGATCTTGTTTAAATCTTGAGAGCTTACTGATGTTACTAAAGCGTTGTAGTATTGAATATGGCACTGATGGATACACTATGTGTTAAAGCAATACAGTTTTTCTTAGACTTTTTTCCTCTTTGATTCTGTCATAATACGTACAACATACAACAGATGGATTCTTGTCCGTCTTAACTCGCTGAAAGGCTGTCCCCATGGACATACAATCACAAACCAAAGTAACATCCCTATACCACATAGAAAATATTAAAGGTGGGATTTTAAACCAGGTCTTTGTTGTAACTGTCCCCTAAAACGTCCTTTTCCTTGTATTGTAATGTTCTGGTTTATACATCATTAACAGCTGAGTCCAGCAGCCTTTCCAAGCTACAGCTTCACTCTCACAGTTATTTCTGCTTAGGTAGAATCCAAATTATCTCTACTAGCTCCATCAAGTCAAACTATTTTTACAGATTAGAAACTACTTATGAGGTTTAGTTTTATTTGCACTAAAGCAGAGAAATTGGTGGAAGCAAAAAAATAAATAGGACATAATTGTGCCACTAGAAGAACAATATTGTTTAAATGGTAATAAATTATATTTAAATATAAAATGCTCTGTAACACTTAAACAAAACACACTGTAGCAAACTCTGCCATAGATGCATGCACTTCACTGGGTTAAGTCCAAAAACATATGACTTACACAAATTAAGATCTTAAAGGTATACAATTGAAAATAAAGAACACTGCATAACTGCTTTGTACAGCTAAAAACACCAAAATAAACCTTTACCCAGCAACACAAATGTGGATCAGCACTTGCTCAGAAACAGTGGTGTGAATCTATGAAAAGGCTTTTTTCCACTGTATTGCACATTCCTTTAACTTAAGCAAGAAAATTACTAAAATTAGGTGATAGTAAGCAATCAGTATTAGAAAGAATATACTTACAGAACAGCTGGAGATATCTGCAGGCAAAATCCCTTTTTGGTGAATCTTTTAACCTCTTTTATTTTACAGCATTTAAACTGGCTGAGAAAAGTCAACTTCTCACTTGCCTTTAAGCATTAAAAGCCAGAAAGTTAGCTCATCCTTTTCTACTTTCTTCTCCCATCCCTGTCAGCTGTCTTGAATCACTTATTAAGCATAATGCCATCAGGGGCCTTTGGGTCACCTGTGTATCCCAGGGCAACAACTTTAACCTAGATTAGTCTGATTTTACTCACCTGAACCTGATGGAATTTAATGAAATAGCAAACCACCTCCCATAGTGAAGGGAGAGACAAATGTAGGCAAGGCTCTACCAATCTCACCTGGAAGCAAAGTCTTTCCTGAGCCCAGATCTTGTGACTAGGTCATCCGAGTAGATTTTATACACACAAAATAATCCTGGAGCAATTTTTCTGTCCAATTAATGTCCTCCCTCTTCTTGAGGGCTGTAGGAAAGCCATAATAAATAAAACACCTAGCAAGCAAGCAAGCAAAAATTAATACAACTGCCCCGCTACATCTGAGGGGAATAAGGCAGAAATTTCCTTCCTGACTATGCACTATGCAGCTCTAAAATACAAGACTAGGCTATAGCTACTGTCTTCATGTGTTATGACCATATCAAGGATCACATGCCATTTTCACTCTCCCCAACACCCAGAAAGTAGGAGATACTGATCATTCATAAAGTCCCAAATTTCCAGGCACAGAAAGGCTCCTGCAATCTTTCAGCATAACACATGATGCATATGCACTCACTCACGCGCAGATCTTTCTTTTGGTCAGACTATAAGTTTCCTTTTTGAAAGCCTGAGATTGAGAGATACAAACAAGCCATGAGTTTCTCGCATTCGGCTTTCCCACATCAGCCATTCTGGTATTTAAATTGCTCTCACAGTCGGAAAGTTGTACCTTATGTTAAGGTTGGAGTTTTCTGATTTCAGCTTCCAGCACTTACCAGAAAGGCGTTATCATGAACACTTACCCACTGGGTATGAGAACATGAATGAGTTATAATGGGACAAGGTCAGATATTCGCTTCTGTATTAATAACCGCTCTTATCCCATGGAAAATGTGAGGCAGCTTATTCTCAGGGAGAAGAACATCAAGTCATTCCTGGCAACACTCTTTCCCCGTGCACACTTTGTTGCTTCCCGTTCACTTATCACAGGAAGGTCTCAAGAAGTAGCTTGTCCTGTTTCCCATGTGCAAGTTCGCAGATAGCCCTGCACCACCTACACCTCCAGTTCTACAAGAAATTTAATTTCTGAAGATGTCAGGACTCAAAATGTTGTCTCTGCCTCTAAAAGGAAACAAGGGGTAAAGCCCTACCCACATTTGTGCTGCTTCTACTTACAGAACAGCCAGTGCCCATCAGATGATCCAAATTCTACTAAATTCCAGTACCATATAATATAATATTTCCCGATGTGCTCAAGCATCCCAACATCCTCTTGTTCTTCATGTAGGTTTCTAACATCAGTACAGAGGCAATGAAAAATATATTCCTTAGATGTGTCTTTGTGACAAATTAAATTATATCACATGTACAAGAAGACTCTTAAGGAGTTGCAATGTCAGGGGTGAAGAGATGTGCTGAGAATTTAAAACTGATGCAAGATATGAAAAAGAAAATTCATGGGAAGCCCATTTTCTTGCTGGACAAGAGACATAGTATTTGGGAACATAGAGACAGTGCTTATTAATAACTTGATAGTTTCTGTGGTCTATAACTGAATTTTCACAGATGTACTGCAAGTGCAGAAACAAGCAGTGATCTCCTAAGCTGTTCTTAAGGCTATTTTAATGAAAGAATCTTTCATTCTCTTCCCTGCTGCTGAAATTAACCATCCCCTGAAATCCACAGAATGGTCTTGCAATGGTTTCTCCCCAATGTCTCCTGCAAGCCTCACTGGTAACTTAATATATTGCTTCTAGTTCCCAGTTTTCTTCAAAAAACTTGTTCTTTAATTAATTTTTTTCTTTGATGAATACATCAAGAACATCATCGTTTCATTGTTTTTAATGAGAAATTCTCACAGGCATCGCTACATCACACTTCGCAGGTGCTAATCACTTCAAAAAAATCCAGCACACTGATTTTGTGTATTACCCTCTCTACATACGGTATCTGAAGCCTGATGGCCCAAAGCTCTTCCACATAGAATCCTGGAGAGGAAATTCCTCTCATGAAGACTCCTCACCCTTTTGCACTAAGTAGCCATACATACAGGATCTTGCATTTAACTACAAGAACAACAGAGCTTTGTTTGGAGGGCTTTTTTACAACAGCCTCTTTGTTCTGTTGTAAACTTGTAGCTAATTGAGGGATTGACAAAAATCAAGTTCTCACTCCTCTTTCCTAGAACCAGTAAGTATTCCATGGAAAGATCAGAAAGTTTCCCTAGTTTTGCACAGGTCTTTTGGATCCACTAAAAACAATTATAATCAAAGACATTCAGTTGTGCTAGGCCTCTTTCTGAAAACAGAATTCTTTAGAAGTCATTGTCCTCAAAATCCTTTCTTGGAGCAATTAAGGGCCTCACCTTTCTGGGTCTTGCAAAGATATATGTGTACATTTCAATTAGGATATGCAAATGAACTTGTGAAACCCATGCATTTTAGAGACTGCTCCGCCCTATCTCAAGCATTCAAGTGGGAAATAGCATGGAATAATACGTGGAGTATCTCCCCCATGATCCCTCAGAGACAGATCAGTAAGAACAGAATTTCACTGCCTTTTTCCCCAGACAAGCAGAGGAAACATTTGGGACACAGTTATAAAGCCAAAGCAAAATTTATTGCTGAGCAAAAGAAATAAAGAGGCAAAAACACAGAAGAAAGACGAATTTCAAGCAAGAGTTGAAGATACATGAAAGGAGGAAAACACAACTTTTCACCACTTAAGACTCATTTAAGAATCTTTGTATTTTACTAGGTACTGAATTAGATAAACCCTGCAGTTAAAAACCGACATGTTCTGGTTTGAATTTTCTGCAGCCACAATCCAATGAAAACAGTAACAGAATGTTTTAGGTGTCTAGCCATTGTAAAAACATACTAATTTTCAGTATCAGCTGATCATAAAATTACATATTTTCAGTGTCCTGTCCTGCATACTGAGACAGTGGTTAACCCCGCTGAAGTCAACTGCAAAATTGTGCTGATGTTCTAAGGGAAGAGCTGGTGAATCATAGGGCTAAACCAAAGTAAATGGACAACCCCCAACATGTTCAGCCTGTTCTCCACAGAAGGACTGATGAATTATTCTTCGCTCGTCACATCACACTGCCCTTTTACAGACATGAAAGCTCCTGGGACCTCTTCCAGAGTGGAAACCCCTGGCAGCTGCTGACTGCTGGTGAAAGGGACTTATTGGTGTCACTTGTGGAGCCACCGTGGGGACTGACTCATCCACAACTTCTTTTTGCTTCACTCATCCGAATTGTCCCTGGTTTATACATTTCTACCGAGCAAGCAAGACCCTGTATCATAGGCTTTGGTCCTGCTCTATTTAACCATACTTTAAAATTTACTAGAGTCTGTGATTATATAAATATGGAAATATTTGGAAAAGGTGAAAACACTACAGGAGCTACTCAGTTAATTTCAGCTCACCCCTAAGTGGTACCCAGTGAAAGCTGTAATGAGAGGACGGGAAAGGCAAACATTCCCCATTGTTCCTTGCGTTATACATGCAATATGTATAAACGTACATATATTTATATATATAAAGCACTTATCACCATATTGATAAACATTCTTAGGAACCTTGTGCTATACATGCAATATATTA
The DNA here is from genome assembly GCF_037038585.1 of Patagioenas fasciata. Lineage (NCBI taxonomy): Eukaryota > Metazoa > Chordata > Aves > Columbiformes > Columbidae > Patagioenas > Patagioenas fasciata. The sequence goes on along the minus strand of NC_092523.1, from coordinate 77,295,569 downwards.
AAAAATATATATTTTTATATATAAAGCACCTATCACCATATCGATAAACATTCTTTGGAACCACTCTGAGTATCCTATGATGGAAATGAAAAGGCAACACTGAATATAAATTCATTTTCATGTTAAAAATGCCTTCCACACGCAACTACCTTGTGCAGAAGTCTTTTAGGTTTGGGTTGAAAACTTGTAATGTTGTTTCAGCAAAATGTACAGCGATCGGACTTCACCTGGTTTCCTCTACCGATTCTTATCCTCAAACAGCCCACCTAAAACCTGCTTTTCCATCCACCTTAATCCTCCTTTCTTACAAATCGCTGCTCCCTGAGCTCGTACTTGAAAGTATGAAATTAAAAGCCGCGCTCCCCGTTTTTAACCCACCCCACCTCCTCCCGGTGCTGCCGGTTCGCGGCGGGGCTGCGGGGAGGCGGCCGCAGGAACGCCCGAGGGGCGGCTGCCCGGGCACGGTCCTGCCGGTGCGTCACCCACCGCGGCTTCCAGCCCCGCTCCCCTTCACCCGCCGCAAGGCACAGCCCCTGAGGGATGGGCAGCACCGCGGGGAAACCCCTCCCGCCCCTTCTCCCTGGGGGACCCGGCAGGTGCGGGCTGCGGCACAACCGAGGAGCCGTCTCAGTCGCCCGCGGGTTGCGGGTGGGTGCAAGCGGAACACCTGCAGCCTTTACTAACAGTGGGAGCGGTACTCCCCGCTCCCTTCCTACCAGGCAGCCCCACCCCGGCCCCGCTAACAAAGGAGGCGGGGGGCACAGCTGCCCGCGGGGACCCGCCCCGCAGCGCTCCCCTTCGCAGCCGGGGGCGCTGCTGCCTGCGCCGCTCCGCCTCCTCCCTCCGTATCTGCCCGCCCTTCCCCGGCGGCAGCGGCAGCAGCAGCAGCAGCGGCGGGGCGCCGCCGGGCGGGCGGGGTGTCGCCCAGGCGGCCTTGCCCGGATGTGCTGCCCTGACTCATAGCGGCCCCGCACGCAGGCTCCGCTCCGCGCCCGCCCCGCTCCGCGCACACGCCTCCCGCGCCAGCGGCAGCAGCAGCAGGGGAAGGAGGAGGCCGAGGCTGCAGCGGCACCATGGGTAAGTCGCCCCAGCTCCGCGCTGTGCAGCCCCCGCCGCCGCCCCTCTGCCCCCGGCGGGCGGGGAGAGGTGACTGGTGCGAGTTCCTCATCGGCCGCCTCCTTTTTCCTCCGTGCCGTAGCCTGGCAGGAGGGTTGGGGCTCCGCCGATCCCCCCCGGTGCTGCCGTGGCCGCTGCTGGGCCCCTGCGGCGCAAAGTTTCCGCGGCTCCTGCGCTGGTGCTGGGCGGCCCCTCCTGCCGGCTCTGCCCGGCTGCTCAGCCCCGCACGGCACTCGCGGTCCTGGGGCTGAATTCAAGTGGATTAAAAGGAAAGATAAATTTCCCCGAGTGCGAAGCGGGGGGTTAAAGAGCAAGGAGTTATATAAAGCACCCCCAGGACGCTTTCCCAGTTACGGTTTGCATAATGGAGACAGTTGGGGTAATGCGCTTAGGGTTATTTTATGATCTCAGTTCATTGTTTGTGGAAGACACACGGATCCCCGTGTTTCTCTGGCTTTTAAAAAGAGCATTACTCATGCTTACAAATGCAGCCATATTACCTCTGCCTTTTTTATCTTAAGATTGTGAATTAAGTAGTTTCACGTTGATCACCACTTGCACGGAGCTTCCAACAAATGCCATGTGAATCTAGGAAGTATGGTATTTGATTTCTCTTTACGGAGTGCTCAGTCCACCTTGTCCTCTTGCACAAGCTACAGCTTTCCCAGTATTAAACTGCCACCAAAAGATGGATTTTGCAGGAATCTGTAACGTGAATCCCAGGGATGGGTTAGGAGTCCCACATTGAGCTGCCAAAGACCCAGCCAGCCTGTCAAAGGTGATGGTGCGATCAAGGCTGCAGATCCCTTGGGCAAAGAGCTGTGGTTCACAGCCAGGGTAAAGGAGGTGGCAGTTCCTGAGTTGGGCTCAGGGGTTTGACATCAGCACTTCCTGTGGCCTTAGGTAAATCAGTAGTTTCTTTGCAGATCACATGCATCTTTCACTTTTAACTAGAAGTTTCCATGGAAAGAAGCAATTGCAGTGCCTCAGTCTTTCTGGTTGTGAAATTAGTATATATACTTATTGAACTCCTTTAAAGCAATGGGAAACCCTTGGGGAATGGTTCAGATCAGAAGCTACCAGGGTCAGGTATGAGGAATAACTGTCAGATTTTTTCAGAATGAGGTAGAACTATAACAATGTAGTGATGGTCTCTTTTTTTTCATGTGGACTGAAAGAACAAGACACCAGGATTTAGTTTGCCTGTGTTTCCCATCTCCATCCTCAAAGTAGGACTATCAATCTCATCATCCTGGTCAAAGTCCAGTTGTAGCAAACTCTTTTTTTGGCTTCCAAAAATAAAAACTTCAGGCCATCAGCTAAAACCTGTTCAGAAAAGCCGGTGCAGAATGAGTGCAGCGCTCCTTTTTAGATGACATTACTCTTTGATTGCAGGCAAGTTTGTAAACAGCTTGAGAATCCTCTACAGTTTGCTGTATAAGGAAGAGTAGTTATAATTATTTTCAGGAAGGCTGAAATAATTTTCCCGTAGAATCTATCAGTGCCCTTTTGTAGTTGCCCAGAGAAATTGCTTCTTCACATATCAGGGCCTGATTCCACTGTCTTTAAAATGAAGGCAAACCCACAAGGAGCCCCTGCAGTAGTTCTCGTTGCAAGTGGCAAAGACTGAAATCTGTTTCACTTCAGCTGGCAACTAACAATGACTTTCCACGTTTAAGATCTATGTTTAAGCTCGTATCATCAACGCACTGGCTTCCCTCATTCAGCTTATAGTGTTCTTTTTTGGTAACGCGTTGCATAAAAGCTGAAAATCCTTAGAGTTAAATCAAGGATGAATTTATTCTTCCCATAGCCTTCATATCTTTCTATAAATCATGTTCAACAAACAGGCATTTGTAGCAGAGTGCAGTAATGTCTTATGGTTAACCATATGGTCTATTCTGTATTTATGAAGGTTGGTATGGTATTAGCTGGTTTGTATGCTAATGATATAAAATGGAAGCCCAAGCAGGTATATTCTAACTCGAGTCAAAAGATTTCTGTCATTAAAAATACTTGCTATGTATATATGGTTCTGCATTATCTTTACTGTATAGAAAAATCTCTGCTGCCACTCTGGTTCCAAATGTGTGTTCCTCCCTCTGAAGACATTATCATGGCAGTTGTTTTCTCCTAAAGGATAGTGATTTTCCTCTCGCTAATATCAGTTCTTTCCAGAATTATCATTTTTATTGCTTGCATGTATAATTTTTAAAGCTGTGTCTGGTTACAGTTTAAACAATATTCAACTCTTGACTTTGAGTGGAAAGTTGCCTTAAGTATTCCTGGCATTATAGCACTTTGAATATTTGAGCTGACATGTGCACCACCAGTACTTCTGTTTTTATAGAAGCAATTATAGGTTTTTTACTTTCCAGTTACTGCTGCAGTTTCACAATGAATGCCCCCTTTCCCCAGTCAATTCTCATTTTTAACCTCAGAAAATAAGTGGTACAGTCATGCAAACACACCGTGTCAGATAAAATCTATTTTGGAGCATTGGCCCGGGAGGTTATTGTAAGCAGGTGGCAGTTATTCCACAGATGTAGATCAATAAGGTTAAAATCAGGAACTCGGTTACATGTTGACCACTCAACAATAATCCATTGGCCCCAAAAGATGGAGAAACACCATATATGACAGTATGTATGCAGAATACAAATACAGATCGCTTTTTTTTTAATGCCATGTATCTGTTTGTTTGAAGTGTTGATGCTATGGTCTGTAATAGTGAAAGCTCATAAAAATATTCTTCTATTTTAAGACTCATGGTTTTGTTGGCAAGAAATAGGAGGCAGCTTTTGCTCTGGTGAAGCTTAATGCATACTTAGGTTGGGCAACTAACTGCAAAAGCAATGTGTTGGACTCTTTTTACAATACCTGATACTAGCACAATGATGAGAAATACAAGGTGCACGGGCTATAATGTAGGTGGATTTATTTAAGTACTGCCCATTTAGCTACACTGTTGTCAAAACAAATACTTATATTGCTCCTCTCCCAATATATTCAATTTCCCCTCCCAGTTTCCCTGAAGAATTACTATGTGCAACTATGTAGCAAGTTTTGTGTCAGTTGTCAAACCCAAATCTAAACAACCACAGATGAGGGTCTAACAAGTCACTTTCTCTCTTCAGGGCATGGGTTTGTGAAATAAAGAAGGCAGGAGGGTGTGAAGCTTCAGGCGTGGCTGTGTGCAATGTTGCTTTTGGGGAAAATAGGGATAAACTTGCCTGCTTTTCATTAAAAAATGTAATCAGTAGCCTCAGATGTGAGAGGAATGAAAGCTAATGAAGTCTTCCATCTTGAGAGCTATTTTACTAGTTTTGCCACAAGAGATGCAAGTCAGCCTAATAAACTGCTTGGATACATCAATTGCACAATGAGACTTCTAACAACGTATTAATTCCAGCCAGCCAAAGCACACTAATTTAAGCCAGTATAAAATGTTGTATTAGTGTTTCCTAAAAAAAAAAAAAGAGGTTGATTTTAGCAGGTCTTGTCTTTAAAACACAGAGAAAACTGCTTTTACGTGGCATCTCTTTGGCTTCAGTGATGTTACTCCAAGTGTGCTCAAAGCAGCCAGAGAGCTGAGGTTCGTTCTGACTGACCTTCCTTAATGAATAAATGTTCCTGTGTTCAGGCCAATATTTGTGAGCTTTTTGTTACGATGTGAGACTGAAACCAAGCGATTTTGTCTTTAGCTTTGGGTTAAAGGCTTCATTGACAAGGGCGTTTCCTGAGAACACAATATTCTGAGGTAGTTTGAAGAACATCTGGCTTTCTGCAGCATCAAAATAGAAGTGGAAAGAGAAAGGGCAAAAGAACAGCTGAAACCTCGAAGGGAAACAAAGCTGTGATAATAGAAATGAGAAAGCAAGCAAGACAAGAGTAGAAGGGAACAAAAATCTCTTAAGGGAAATGCATGAAGGGAGAGAAATGCTAGAAACAGAGGAAAGATGGGGTTAATAAATGCATGAATGGAACAACAGAGAACAGAAATAGGAGAAAAAAAATTAGAAGCTCTACATTGCCCCCTCCACCCCCAAAGGAAAAAAAGTAAAGAAAATAGTTGGGGTATAAATGCAAATAAAATCAGATAATTTTTACTTTAAGTACCATTTAGCTGCTGCTGACAACAGTCCTTGACAAGATGCATGCTAATTTTCTATCTTCCTCAAATAAAGCTGATTTATTTCTGGAAGTTCTGAGAATTTAATTATTTATAAATATGAAAAAAAGAAAAATATATGAACATGAACTGGCATTTGCTCAATAAAGGGGAAGACAATGTCATCCCTGTTTGACAGAGGAGAACGCTGTGGAGGTTCATCTTTGGCATCTGTCAAGGAGGTTGGTTGTTATCCCTTCTTAACTCTGTCACAGGATGCCGTTTACGTCTTAGGGTGACAAAGGGACATTAAACAGTGACCCAGTTACTTACATAAGAGAAAACTCACTTTCCACTGTTGACTGATCCACCGGGGTCTGCTCACATGCTGTGTGTTCAAGAAAACGAGCATCCCTGCTGTCTCGATGCTGTTGGACGCATTACGTTTAAGATTCTAGTTTGTTTCCACATTAAAACAGGTTAGGAATTACATCTAAATTTCTGGAAATTAGGAGTCTTAAAATGTTGATGTGCGTTCTCTAGCTAATGGAGAAACCTTTTAATGACAGTTTCAATTTTAATTAGACAAGGAGCTTTTCCTAGTAAGGGATTTTATAAGTAGCAGCTTTCACTGCAAGGACAGTCTCCCATGGCCTCTTTTTATTAAATACTGCCTAGCAAAAAGTTTCTGTTTACAAATTTTAGTATAACGGCAATGAACAAAATTTGTTTGGGTAGAAAAAAAATGATTGTTAAAAGCCACAAACTTCTGAATGTTGAATTTCCTTTTAGTGAAAAAAAAAAATAGCTGATGTATATTAGAATTTATGTGCACTCCAGATATGCCTAATAGAATTTGTAACTCTGTGAAACAAATGGCTGTGGTTCAAGGAGCCTCAAAGCTGCGCTCAGCCTGGTGACACTTGTTCAGCCTGAGAGTTGCACAGTTCTAGTTTAGGGAGCTTTCTGCAGCTGTGCAGGAACCCTGGTGATCTCCTGCCATTCTGAAGCTGTAGTTCAAGTAGATTACAATGTCAGCTGACACTCAGAAGAATTTGTTCAGTCTATAAGCCAGATAACTGCTGTGCATTTAACACCAAATAGAGTCTAGACTTTAGTGCAGGATGCTTTGGGACCTGCAAATATTAACTGTACAAGTGTGTGCTGGCAAGGCACGTGTCTTAGAAATATCCCTGACTTGAAGCACTTTCAGATACACCTTCACAAATTCTGATACGAAATGTCAGAGAATAAATATGTGAGTGGCAGAAGTAGTTGGAGTTCAAAATATGCATAAATTGAGACAACGCAGATGCCCGTACAAAGCCTTGATGGTCTGTACGGCCCGTGGGGTGTTTGGCTGGGGAGGTCTGTGCGTTGCTGAGGACACCCTGCGTATTTAGAAATGCTTTCTGTCTTTGATGTTGGACATGACAGGCCAGTGATTTAAATTAATGGGACTATTTTAGCATTTCTAGCTTTAAATGCAACCTTACAAGTACATGTCACTTTACAGGGCCAGTAGTGTACCTGTTCCCTTCTCTAGCCTTGCTAAGTTCATTCCCATATCCCTGCTTGATGGAGAAATCCCATCGTGCTTGAAGTTGACAGCACCCAGTACCCTGAAGGAATAACTTGAGTTCAGTACTGCCAAATAGCGGGTTGTGATACATTAAGGCTTTGGAACGATTTCCTTAAATCAAAATGCTGTCTTATCTTGACAGCAGGAACAAAGCATGGGAAGAGAAAAAGGATTTTGAACCAAAGCAGAATTGTACACAACTTTCTTATCTAAATCTTCTGCGTCCACAGAATGTTTAACTTACCTCTCTTGGGCCCCTGGAGGAACTGACTGAAGTCCGTCTTCCTAGTCCAGTGTACTTAGTAATAACATCTTCATATCTATGGCCCCTTCCTCAAGCCATCTCCTGATGTGCACACTGGAAATCACTGGATTGCTGGTCTTATTAGGACCCTGTTGTACAAATACCTGAGACATCCCTCCTGAACTACAGTGAGCAGTACACAGGGAGTGAACGTGACTATCAAGAGAAGTCGCAGCACTTACCTTTCTCTCTTTCTCCTTCTTCCCTAAGTAACTAGTAGCCATTACTTTTCCTCCTTCTTCTCCCGTGCTTATGTGTTGAACTGATTTTCGGATCAGGGTGTTCTGTTGGGGGGAAAAAAAAGCCCAACCACAACAGAACACAGCTCTGTAAACACATTCATTGTAATACTGTCTGATATGATTACGTGAATTTAGAAATCCATTAATAGGCTTGATACATTTGCTCTCATCCTGCAAAACCTATTGGACAGTCCACTTCCTTACCTGGTTCTCCATGAAGATCAGGGAGAATATACAGACATGCTGGCTCCTGCCACATGGAATTAGGGGAAAAAAGAGGGAAATGTTGGTGATTGATTGAGGAAAAAAGATATAACATGTATATAAAGGATTGCTGACAGGAACCAAGCCCATTCAGGGCGGTTTTGGTTTGTTTTAACCATCACAATAAATGTTCCATCACCCATTTACAGCAAGATAGTGCTTCAGTTCAATCAAAGATACTAATGAATACGTTTATGTGCAGCAGTGCCCAAAATACAGTGTGCACTTTCCAGGCAAAACCCACATTTCTCTGTCGCATGTAATACTGTACTTATTTTCTTCAAGTCTTTTCTATTTTACCTAAGAATCCTGTCTTATTCTTTGCACTCTCTTCCACAGCCATGCTATTCCTCCAGGCTTTTTTATTCCATTGTCTGCTTTTCTATAACATTTTCCTCCTCTCTCCCTCCTCCAGTTATCTGTTCTTTTCTGTCTTTCTTCCCATTTCCCACTCTCTCTTCTCCTGTGGCTCTGTCTTTATTAATTAAATACCTGACAGCTTCTTCCATCATTTACCCATACCCCTATCTTTGTTAGGAAAAGGATTGAAAAACTAGTGCTCCACTTTGTCATTTCAGGAGCTCAAGTGATTTTTTTTCTTCTCTTCAGTTAAATATCGGTAATTTACCACCAGTTTAAAATTGTGCATCTGTTTTGCGTAGTGTACTTGTACAATAAGTGACAATATATGGAAAAAAAAGTATCTTGTAGGAAAGAGATTGCACAGAATTGGGCCCTATTCATTTAAGTGCTATTTATACAGCATCCTTGTACCCACACAAAGCCCACGCTGAGAACCGCTGAAGTGGTTGGGATTCTGCTTTTCTGACTCAGCTGTAGTAGAGCTTAAACTGTCCTGTTTTGGTGAAACCATGTAAAATGGGCATGCATCGCCCCAGCCTTTCAAGATGTAGTAATATTGGCTCTCCAGTTTATACAGTTGCGGGAAGAATGGCAGATGTTGGACCAATTTTGACCATCAGAACCACTGTTAAAATGGCTTTGATTCAAGGTAAGATGCTATACTAACACGTAGCATCTGAAGGAACTTGCCAAATCAAGAAAGAGCTGTATCCTATGATAAAGAAAATGATTTGGTGAGCTTTATTTTTCTTAAAAATTGATGAATTATATAGTTTATATAATTTGTTATATCGAAGAAGAAATTGATTTAACATGGAGATAATCATATTAGAACATCCTCCTGTAAAAGGAATAGTAAGCACAATGTCATAAGCTATTAATATACATACAGTGACCTTTGTTCTATCTTGTAGCAGCATAAGGAAAAAGAAAACGGTGTTTTCAGAAACGCACTTTGTAGTCATTAGGTGATGGCTTTCAATGCTTTATGATGTTCCCAGAAAATGTTAGGAATTGCTCTTTGCAGAACTGCCACACTGTGTGCTTCTGATGACACATAAATGAGGCCGCATATGGAGTACTGTGTCCAGTTCTCCCCAGTTTAAGAAGGACAAGGAATTACTGAAGGGACACAAAGGTGATGAGGAGTCTGGAGCATCTTTTCGATGAGGAGAGACTGAGAGAGCTGGGGTTGTTCAGCCTGGAGAAGAGAAGCTGAGAGGGGATCTTAATGATGCTTATATCTCAAGGGTGGGTGTCAAGAGGATGGACCAGACTCCTTTCAGTGGTGCCCAACGACAGGATGAGGGGCAACGAGCACAGACGGGAACACAGGAGGTTCCATCTGAACATGAGGAGAAACTTCTTTACTTTGAGGTGTCAGAGCCCTGGACCAGGCTGCCCAGGGAGGCTGTGGAGTCTCCTCTGCAGACATTCAAACCCACCTGGACACATTCTTGTGTGATCTGCTTTGGTGACCCTGCTCTAGCAGGTGGGTTGGACTGGATGATCTCCAGAGGTCCCTTCCAACCCCAACCATGCTGTGATTCTGTGGACGCTTAATACTTTGAAGGCAAGAATGGTGGAGAGAAACAAAAAGCAGCTCAGTGCACTTCTTCAGAATGCATCTTCATCCCAGAAATCATCTGAAGTGCTTGTTTATCTTTATGAAGGCCATAATTTCTCCCTTTACGAGGAGGGTGAAGGCATCACAGTTCTTTTTGTGGCTGTTGAGAACAAGGTAGAATTTAAGACTGTGGAAGAGACTGGAAGAGTTCTCCTATGAACATAAAAATTGAGTTCAGTGCATGTACCCAGTCCAAAAAAGATGGCTGGAGAGAAATGCCCCAGATAATACAGCACTTAATGTTAGCAAGGAGTGGCCTGTTTGACTTTTTTTCTTTAAATTGATATTAAATAGGCTTTCTGATAAAAAGCGACAGCTGTGGACTACTGGATTGTTTGGACCCTACTTAGCTCTTCCAATTCTGAATAATTTTCTGTACTTCAGTGATCACAACAGGAAGGTGTCAGTTGGAAGCCAGCGTACTTAGCAACTATTCAAATTAAACTGCTTGCTTGTCTAAAACCAGAAATGGTCATCAACAAAACAGCATTTTTGGCCGTACATAAAGAACTTGCTGGGTTTTTTGGAAGCTGGCTAATAGGCACATTTTACAAAATGACTTAATATTTGGCAGGTTTTTTGAAACACGGGCTTTTCTGTTTGACCCTTTTTGTGTCTTAAAAAATGAATAGATGAGCCTCTTAATTTTTTTCCCATTACCAGAGATTTAGTTCCTGCAATCAGAAATAAGCAGAGGAGCCTGCCTGCAGATTAAGATTAGATTCTGTTTGGGCAGAGATGTAACTCTGAGATCAAGCACTATATATCAAACTTGAAAATTCAGGAGTTCTTACAAGCTCCTGATTATTTTCCTTCTTTCTTCTCTCCAGATTCGTGTACTACTTGCAAAAGTAGTTGTTGTAACAAAACTGGCCTCTTCTTTTGTTCACAATTTGGAATTTATATATATATATTAAAAAAAATATATTAACAATTTTTCTTTTACCACTTAATTGGTGGCCTCTCAAAGAACAATCAGAATAGGTTTCTGATGGCTGCCATGGTTATTGTATTTATATAACAGTAGAAGATTCTGTATTTCCTGGGCTTTGATCAAGTAGCCCGTGTTGGACCTCGCTGTTATTTTCTAACACTTTGAGAGGCTCAGTGCAAGTTTAGAAGCCAAATCCTGCGTGTTTACGTGAGCTTGCTATTCTGCTCTGTATTTGTGGAACGATTTTGTCCCCAAAACTCAGCATATCATTTGAATCTTTTCATTCTAGAGCTTTCTGCTGCCTCACCTAATGCAATCCAGGGGTAATGAAAACCATCGGACAAGAAAGTCTGGTTGCTTTGGCGTGAAAGATCTGCATGCTCAACACAGAGCATTAATTTAAAGTAAAACTTTTTATTCAGTGTTGAGACATGACTTTAAATTGGATACAGCAAATTCAATCAAATGACAGGTTTAAGTGTATGTTGTAGTTTTAAATGACTCTGTATTGCAATGCTTTAAGTGACCTGGTTGCATAGCATTTAGAAAAGGTAATCTGTTGAAACCAGCTTTGCTGCAGAAGCCTCTGTAGTCAGATTATGACCTCAGTTCCCCATTGCCCTGCATTACGCATAAAGTGACTGCAAATTTGATTTAAGATGGTAATTGGGCCCCGATTGTTGCTTTTATATTCTGCCTGGGCACAAATGACCATAGGATAATGGGTAATAAAGTGACGGGTAATAAAATGATGCCTTCATATTTGAGATGACTTGAAGAAGTCTCGTTTTTAAATACTCATCATGGTTTAGTAGAATGAATGGTTTTAAGATCTGCATATGGTTTGGAGGCTGTGGTGGCTCACAGCTGAAAAGCTGCAGATGTTTAGTACACTGGAGAATTTGTGGCACAAGGGAATTAGGAGTTGTATCCTCAAAAGACGGGTCAGTTTGGTGTATCATGGATGTCGGACACAGATGAGGAAATCAGACTTTTCATGCATTACAGAGAAAAGGTAGATGGGCTCGCCATGGGTTACAAACAGTGCTCTTACCTTATCAATAACTGAGCTCTAGCATTTCAAGTAAATGTACTACAGTAGGCTGCTATTGACCTAGATACATATATAGGAAATAAGTGAAAAGTAGATTTTTACCTTGAACTCTGAAATGTGAAAGTAAACAAATAGCCTAACAAGTGAAAGGCACACTGTGCAAAATAAATATTGGTTTCATATATTGCTCCTAAACTGTGGTTTTCTCGGGTGACACTGTATCGTTAAAAGAAGATACTGAGGTGCAAAATGTGTCACAATGACAGCTAGAATTAAAAAACGCATATTCAAAGGCCTGTTTTCAGATCACAACTCTTTAATCACCTCAAAATGTAGAGTTTCTGGGTATTTTGATAATTATTTCATTATATACATACAATCTCCTAACAATTAATACGCTGGGAAGTTCCTAACCACTTGATTTAATAGGAGTGTGGAGAGTTAATACACTTTTGTGGTTCTACTACCCTGTTTTCCTGAAAATAAGAAAGAGTGTTATACAATTTTTGGTCCAAAAGACGCTTACTTTTTTACACGTATAGCTGCCTGGACACTATTTAAATTGACTTTTTTAACGAACTGTAACTAGGGCTTATGTTTGGAGTAGGGCTTATATTTCAAGTATCCTGAAAAATCATGGTAGGTCTTATTTTTGGGGAAACAGAGTAGTAGAGAGTTCACAAAATCGCTCCATTTGTGTCATGTACATTGTCATCTCAAAAATTTTGAGATCTTTTTTAACCAGAAGTCACATTTTTAGTCCTTTTTTTTAATTTGCAGAGATAAAAATTACTAATAACCTTTCCTCAGTGTTAAAATACTGCTACAGAAAGCAAGCATCATTCAAGCTCTTTTTGTTTGCCTTTATAACTAAAGACCACAAAGCAAGGGAATCTGCTTTATCTGTTCTTCATGTTCTACTCAGATCCTTTTGGAATAATATAAAGGAATTATCAAATCAAGATAACTTTGCATGTTACTTAACAAGTTGCTTTTTCCTAATAACAAGACATAGCCTAGAGGGTATTTTACAATCACAGTCTATGTCCTCATATGTGGGAATTCAAGCAATACCAAAAATACATATACTATTGGGTAAACACAAGACAAGGATCTCACAATAAAAACTAACAGTAAGGTAATAATTTTATACATATAAATAAGTTCTCTCGTACCTGTGTTTGAGGATTTTTCTTCTTGAGCCTCAACCTGCACCATGTTTTGTAGAACAAAAGGGTGTTCCTTACCTGTTTGGAAGAAAAGGAAAAGATCTGATATGTAAGAGTTGGATAGCTGGAAAAATCCTGATCTGACTAATCCAATCTGCGCTCTGTCAATTTTTAGTAGGACCAAGCAGTTACATTTCTATCACACAGAAAGACTTGAATGTACCTGTAATAAACGTGTCCTACTTGGAGGCACTGTAATAATCCCTGTGGTAGAAACAGTAAATGTGTTTTGAGCTGGAATCATGGAAAAAGCACAGAATTGTCGTTTGAAAGGATTTTGAAGTAGGACTGTTGCCAGCACTAGAATTGGGTCAACTATGAGTTTGTGTAGCTACTACTTGAAGTCTCCATAGTGTTTGTAACATCCCTTCAGGTCGCTGCAAGGCCCGTGTAGCCTCCTCTTTGCCAGACTAAAGGAGCCTCCCTGCCCTTACATATCATGTGTTGTGGGTACATGCCCATTCTGGTAGCCCCGTCCTCTTCAGTTTTCTGGTATCCTTTTTGACCTGGGTCACCCAGAACCAGACGAAGAATTGTGGGACACACCAATCCTTGCCAGGCATCAAGCAGAGCCTTGATCTGCTGGCCACAATCCTAATGTAGACAATATACTGTTTGCTTTATTTACCTTGAGAGCACGCTGCTGCCTTATGTTTGACTTGGCATCCACTGTAGCCCCCAGGTCTTTTCAGCAGTTTATTCACAGCCTGCGTTGATGCTTGGGGCAATTCTCATTGTGCCTAGCTGCTTATTTCAATGGGACATGAGAAATGAGAGACACTTCTTTTATCTTGTGCTTATAGCTGCAATATTAGCAATTTTCCTGATAAAGATTGCTTTAAGGATCAGTTGCTGACTATATTAATTAATATTACCTCAATAACATTCCATATGAGGTTTTTTTGTGTGTTAATAAAATGGAGATGAAGGATATTAAACCTGATAATGCTTTTTTATATTTTTATTCTTATATACATCTTCTGGAAGTAAATGGAATGTGGCCAGCAATAAAGCTGCGCTGATCTATGCCTGCTGATACAAAAGCATCCTGGTCTTTCTCATTTCATTAAAACTCCAGCATATCAACAGTAGTTAAAATTGGTAGCAGCTTTTGGCTTGTGCATAATCCACACGTTTACTCTAAGAAATGTGTCTATAAGCTTTCCCCCCATAAAGTGTGACAACTTCTGAACTATTCTCTACTTCCACTTTCAAGGGATCAATTATAATTGAGAAAATCAAGTTTCAGAAAAGCATAACTGAAAATCTTAATAGGAGGGATTCTTTTCTCAGCTGTGGTCCCTTTGTGGCGAGCATCTGTGGGACTTAGATATGCTGACTGAGAGGAATTTCCTTGGCACAAACACTATAAACACACAATACAGAGAGGACTGTGCTAGTCCTTAATGTTGGTGCGAGATTCCTAGTGGAGGATGGGCTAGGGCACATAGTTGGAGTTTGCAGACTATGGGCAGACTGTTGCAAAGATTCTTAGTGTCTCCAGCAGACCATAAATAACTCCTCTGGGCACTCAGTTATGCTAAAGGTGCCAGCGTCCTTGTTACACGCAGGAGCTGGTCGAGAAGTCACCTCTGAGAAAATCGTGGTGGGCTTTGCCTACTGTTCTGTGTGTGTCTGCCTTCTGAGGTATCACTGCATCTTTCAGCCCTGATGACAGAAGTACTGGCAGTCAATCAGTAGCTCAGTCCTCTGAGAGTCTGTGTTGGGTAGTTTACTGCTGTTAAAGTCCAGTATAATGGCACAACTGCAGTGATAGAGTTCTCTGAACAATGACTAAATGTGGCATAAAATAATAACATTAATATCCTGAAATATTTACTGCAGTAGAACTTTCTCTGTAGACACGTGTTTGGGAAAGACTGCATTACACGTGTGCTCTGGATTTTAGGTGCTGATTCCCAGTGTTGCATTCAGAAACCTGAGCCAGGAGTTTGGGCTCTCAAGCAGTGCCTGGAGAGTTCAGAGAACTACTGAGCTCAGCAGGAAACCACCCATCATTAATATGAATACCAGTTTCTGATCAGCACAATTTCTGCCTTGAGCATGGAGCCTGGCATTATTTCTTAGAGGTGGATGCCTGCACCTTTTCTATGAAAGTCTGAACCTTCATTCCTCCTCCTTTTCAAATGTGAATGGAGGAAGAGGCACAAGTGGGTTACTACCTTCACCTGTTTTTTAAAAGATGGAAGTGTTTAGTGCCAGCACTACTTCCCACGACTGTTCATTTGTTGCTTAATATAAAATATATCTCAATAGAAGAGGTAGAAGGTCTTTCAGTCCTCACATGAAAAATACAGAGATCTGATTTGACTATGTTCCTGGGAAATTGTGTTTAAATCCTTTCGGACAGAGGATAGCATTTGGTTTATTTTCATGTATAGGTTAACGTGCAAAAGGCACTTTGACTTTCGTCATCTGCTTTCTGTTGGACACTAGTGCTTTTCTCCAAGTCTTCCTATGTTGCCTGTGTGTACTGGGCACCTTTGAAGAGAGGCTATAGAAGAGTCACTGCCTCAGAGATCCCCATAAGGCTAATACATGAATTTGGTTATTAAGCTGCCTGAGAGGACTAGGAGAGTTCTGGATTTGGGCTTGAGCTGAATGCAAGTGGAATTTTCAAAGGAAAAAATGTGTAATTCCTCCAGAATTTGGTGACAGGTGGATGGGAGGTAGGCTTCCTAGAGTTCACTTTGTGTATAAACCCGATTTTTTTTCTCTCTTGTGATTTAAGATCTGCTTGATCATCAGATGGGTAAATGTATTTGGGAGTACAGTGGACATTCTTGATTTGGGGGCCATAACATTTGCAGCTGTATCCAGTTGTCACAGAACGTTGTGAAACCACCCCAAGGTGTCTTTCCCTATCTGCTGTTAGCTCTGCCCTTCGTTCTTGAGACCTGCAGGTTGTATGCAGAGCCTGACTCCTTGCAGATTCTGTCAATATGACTCTTTACTTAGTCTGAGAGATGGTTATTGAGCAGCGAAAGCAAAGCTCTCCTCCACTTTGCAACACACTCAGGTCCTGCTTGTGGGGGAAACAGATGACTTGCAATTTATATGTACCAAGTGGCATTTTGCAAATGTTTTTTGTCTTTTAAATATGTATTTCTTATTGGAAAAAAAATCTCGGTTGCCCTTTTTATTGAGCTTGCTACAGATACATGTGCTTTGGAGCATTTCACTTGTTTCGGGGGTGTTGTCCAAACATAGTTGATTGCAGAATGGGGCATTAATTGACATTTAAGACATATAAAGTAACCTTTTCTTTTGAAGAATTTTTTTCCCTGGATTTGCACTGTCAGACTTTCTCTCTCCAAAATCATATTTTAAGTGGATGCATATTGCATCTTCTCACTCATTCAAGTGTTCATCATAGGGGTTTGAAGTAATACATGAGGCCTATAACATTTGGGTTCTGATTTACTCGGTTGTACATACATACTGTAATGTGCTGTCTCAGAACATCAGCATCATGTTTACTGCATTGTCGCTATTGTATGATTTTTACTTAATAAAGCTCTTAAATGCTGCGCAGAGGTTAATGATCACTTATAACTGCAGAGAGTCATGCAGAATACTAGGGGAAGTTTTGTGGAAATTCTTCTCTAAAATAGGGTTATATTAAGCATTTTGTGCACTGTTTTAGTTTTGCTGTCTGATTATGCAGTTTTATGTCTGTTTCACATGAAAACTCAGTTGAATCCTTTTCCTGCAGAGAGCATCTGAGCTGATCCTATCACTGCAGTGTTTTTATTGATGCTCTACATCTTAGGCATTCCTAAGTGAGACCAAATAACCGCATTTATAGGTAAATATTTATCACTAGAGGGATTAACCACAGATGTCTGCTAATCTTAGCAACACCAGGTTTAAGGCAGTACATGATACCTATAAAAACAAACTCCGGAGTACATTTTGGCCCTGAAAGCTTATAGATGAATGATGCTGACAACCCAGTCTTCAGTTTACAATATGCTCCAAGGCATGAGGAGACTATCATATTCTTATTAGCACTTCTGTAGTTAAAGGAAATTTTTGAATTATAGGTTTTAATGATTGTGTTTTCAGGAGAAAAGGCACATTCTTATGTGATAGTCTTTCCTTCCCTTCCTTAGGACAAAAACGTTTTGCTGACAGTAACTTTACTCAGATAATACAGGCAAACAAGTACTTCCCACCACATGAATTTTCACTTGTAAGACATAAAGGGGTTTCAGTTTGCAACTGATCTAACAGACTTTCACTGAAAACCAAAAAATATACAAATGGCAGGTCATTTCCATTATAAGCTTGTTTGCATACACTCATCACCTTCAAACAGTGTATTTTCAGGGCTGAAAGCTTTCCTGCATAGTTTGCAATTATCATCTAGCTTGTAATTAAAAGTAGTGATTTTTTTTTTTTTGGTCATTTTGGGGAAAATTCTGAACAATTTGCAAGCAAGTTTTAAAAGAACAGCACAGGCCACTGTCAAGAATGAAAATCTAGGGGATATGTGCCTTTTGGGACATCATTGTGAAGTCTCTCAGTCTGACAAGATGCAGAGGCTGCAACTCCCAACCTTGTGCTGGGACAGAGAATTGGGTTAAACTGCCGTTTGCATAGAAAGAACCGTGGGGACAAGCATAATACATCAGCTGGTTTAGGATATTTATCTTGTCAAGAAGGAAGATGAAACTTGCGTGTTATTGCATAACAGGATGTTGTATGGCTTTTTTATTAGGAACACCTAAGCTAATTTCATTTATAACTCTTTAAAATCTGTTTTTAATGCTAAGGGAGCTCTATCAGCACAGGACACCATGGGAGCAGCTGCCACGGAGAAACTAAAGCCCATAGCTGGCCCAGGAGAAAATGGGTTGCCAGAGTGCTCTGATCAACCTTGAACTTAAAACTAGCTGCTTGTAAATCCAGAAGACAATTTCTTAGCTTGCAAAAGGACTGAGAAATTCAAGTCTCTGTATTTTGAGAGCTTTTAAAGGGCTTATCATTCAGAAAGATGCTTGAGGTCCAAATTTCCTTCTAGAATGGGATGCATTTGCAGGCAGCTACGACAGTTTATGTCCCATAATCACACGCAAACAGACAGTAGCAAAACAAAGAAATGTTATTAAATATAAAAATGTAAGATTTAAGACCAGGAGTACAAAAGCAGATTACATAAAATGTTAGTTTTCAATGACAACTTCATTTAACATGCTGATACCTTTAAAAACGCAGCACTAGGTCATAACAACACATATAGAAACATTGTTATGTTCTGTTTCTAGGTCTTTTATAGCCTTTCATTAAAGCTTCACAGATTTTGCTAGATTAACCTCAATTTTTCCACTGCGCAGGCCTGTTTTATTTTCTGTAGTGGATCGCTCTGTGGATCCTAATCATATATGTTATGGCTTTGAAGACTGGAATAGCTGGTTTTAATGAAGTCCACAGCCAAGAGTTGAAAGAGAATGTCAAAGCAAAGATTTTTCTATTCAAATCCTTTCCAAAACTCTATTTTGTTGAATTAGCCCCAAATGATTTAAAATAACAATCAATATAGTCTATACTTTTACAGTTTTATTCCCATAGTATCTTATCACATGTCAGGACCTCCAAGCTTTTATGCACGTGTGGAACTAAAGTACTAAAGTACTCCAGTAAGAATGAAAAAGTTACTCACAGAGAATTAGTGACAGAATCAGGCCCTTATCCATCATCTCAGTGCTTATCCTACAGACATTTAAGATATAAATTAATCCCATCGATTTACAGGTTTTATACTTGAGATTCAGCTAAAAGATGTTGGGGAATAGGAACAAGGAGGGAGCGTTATTAAACCACTTCTTACAACTGAAATAGCATTTTTGTCTCACTGTGTAATTCTTGCATCCCAAACAATTGATCCTCTAGCTGGGATTCTGGTGGAGCATTCAGTATTGTTTTACCTGAGGCTTTTAACTCAATATCGCGCAGAAGTGGATCAGCTAAATTAGCCCTGCCAGCCTTGCAGTGTTTGGAATCCTCTCTGCTGTGGCTATGACTGTGATTCTTTTAATATCTGCTTTGCATTGAAGGCTATAGACTGGGCCATGCAGTGTAGTACTCTGTGGTTATGATGTATACAACCTTGCCAGATAGACACATGAAAAATAAAGTCATTAAGGACATCAGAGATCACCTAATACAGCCTCCTGTGCCAAGCTGGGCTAACTTGGAAGCTAGATCAGGTCACTTAAATGTTTGTTTTTTTTAATTGGAGGAGGGTTGTGGTTTTTGGCAAACCAATTTTGGTTTTCCAAGGCAAATTTGAATATAAATTACAGTGTAGAATTTATTTTTATCTATTAAATACACAAATTTTAGCATGGTAACTAGAGAATAAATCTCTAACTGATTTTGGCACTAAAAGGTATATGCTTAATGTATACTGAGCATAGTTGCTGAAATCTCATTGCTCAGTGTGGTTCTTGAGATTTGTTTCCCCTGTGAAGATTTTTGTCACTGAACATTTCTTTAATGTGCTGTCTGCTGTGACTTCAACCCGCTGTACCTACTCCCATTCCCTTGTCTCTGAGCTCATTCTTCCTATCTTTGCAGTTTTAGAACCATTAGGCACTAGGTTTTCACCTTCACTTTGTATTTGCCTAATAAGGAACTCGGAGCAGCAGTAGACTGAACAATCCTAAATGTTAGAAAAAATATATAAACCCAAGCAACAACCCAAAGCAAAACCTCAGCAGTTGACTTTCAAGGTTAAGTCCCAAGTTTACATGCAAGTAAACTTGTTAGAACCCAGCCATCTGTGTACTATTAGGTGCATATTTGACAACAACCACAAAAAAAGGTAAATAAAAAAGCTGTCAAATGACTCTTGAACATTCAAATGCCTCAAAGAATCTTTGTGTGGTAATGTTGGCACAGCTCCTAAGTGACCAGATGGAATTTTATTAACACTCAACAGGACAAGGGCTGAGATTTTGTTTCTTAACTTACTATATTTGAAACACTTGTAGAGAATGTGTCAGAAAGCTTGGTATTTTTTTCCTACTACACAAAATTACACATATACCTTCCCTTCATGCAAAGATGTTGAGTGCTTCAGAGCTTGGCATTTCTGTAAGGTGGGTAAGAAAAGAGAGATGAGATGTGTGGTAGTCTAAATATCACAACTTTTAGTGAATTTAAGAAGGTGTTTATATATACACAATTAGTGGTCATATTAAAAACAGAATTTAGAAACAGGCTTTTTAATAAACAGACTTAAAGATGGTATTTTTTATAAGAGAGAACAGAAAATATCTAAATATTAAAATAACCTTGATTTCTGACAACAACCACCACCGACAGTAGTGATGTCAGATTTCCATTTAAGGACTCTGGAAAACATAAAAACCATGTGAATTTATGTGAATCCTTTTCTGGCATCGTCATGGGTTTATTGTTAGTAAGACATATCTGAAAGCTGAAAATCCCCATTGTCTCTGGTAAATTGCAGGATGACCTTCAAACCAGACAGTAAGAAGCGAAGAAACACAATCTGTACCACACTGTGGACTCAGTGTTCGCCCTGTGATTTCCAGGTCCTTCCTTTCCATATTCAAGGTATTCAGGGAACTCCTGATAGCTGGAAATGTGCTGTGTTACTCATTTCTATTTTGTAACACCGGACTTACCTGAGGCTCCACCAAGAACACTGGTGTGACGTACAATTGGAGTTAGTACTAATTTTAAGCCTGGGTATCTTATTCAGGCAAAATTCTCCTTGCTGCTGGTGAAAGATGAGCCTGAGGGCTTTGTACAGAATCACATCCCATCTTTATTCAGTAACTCAAACTGATAGCCTAAGTATAGTTTTGACAGATATTGCACTGTGGACTTATACTGTATAATTTATATGTACTTACTTGCGTAGTGTAGGCCAAAGACCAGATCCAGACCTTGTTCAAGTCAATGAGAGTTTTCCTCAGCTTCTACCTCAGTACTGTTGCCAGCCCTGGAACGTTGTATCTTCAGCCTTGTATTGCCTGATTTTAGTTAATTCATTTATTTCTTTTATTTTTACTAAAGCCCCAGCTCTGTTTATAACTTTCATGTAGGAGAGGATGATGGGTCCAGTATTGTTACAAGAGGAAAAAATAATTTTAACTTGTTTCTTGAAAAGGCCAACAGTAGATTCACCTCGTTATATAGATTAGCAATGTCTACTTCAAATCTAAATCATTGTCCTGCATTACAGAATCCTGTAAAAATCCATTCGGACTAACTTCTGTTATTACATATGTGTTATTTTGTTGCTTAACAAGCCATATTTCGTAGAGACTTGGAAAAAGCATAGAGAATTGGAAGCCCTATTAAATTATGCAAGGATAAAAAGTCAGTGTTTAATACTGTAATATCTATCTATTAAATCTGTATTTGTTCTAATATAGTAAGGGAAGTAATTTAAAGGAAAATTCAAAAACATCTTAGGAAGGTGTTTTACTTGTTTGTGTAAGGTCTAGATTAGCATTTGCTATCTGTAGTCACTTGAATCGCATTAGGATCAAGACTTTCAAAGTAGGTATGGTCAGAAAAGGTTCTGTGCAGTAGCATAGGCAAAGATCATCCCACAGAAAAGCTCAAGCTGAAAGAGCTAACAGGTTTAAATGTGCTGTTTCTAGAGTGTGCTATTTCTGTACATTAATTTTCTTCTGTTTGTTTTCCATCACCTCTTCTCTGTTCTTGCTATCTTGACTTGACAAAGTGTCTCCTGCTTGCTAGATTAAAATGCCTGAGGCAGAAACATCTGGAGGGGCAGAAGAGGAAGGGAGGGAAAGAAAACATAAGAACATCATAAATCAGCGAACACAAATGAAAAAGAGAGCCAGTGAAGAGATGCAAGTCCTGCTGGTTGTATGCGTGTGTAAATGTGTGCATACACCCATAGCTTTGCTTTTCTATATGGAACGATAACATTGATTATTGTTAAGGTTGCCCCTTTATTTACAAGATCCTGTTTCAGTCATTTACTGACTCTTCTGGAAGAGCTATATTCTATGCCAAGTGTTTGCTTCACGCTGTCTGTTTTCATTTACCTGGTGGGATTTTGTTTTAGCGTTAGCAAGAAACAGGTTTGGACTATTGTCTGAACTATCCGTAGTCATTTAAGAGCCTATTTTGGTCCTGTTGTTTTTCCTCACAAAACTGTTTTCATTCTGTACATAGGATGGGCATTGATCCCAGATAATCTGGTGACAGAGACCTTTTGCCTCAAGGACCCTGCCTCTGAGTTTCAGTACTTGGAAGCCATGGCAGAAATCAAGGAGGGGTGGGCATGTGTAGAGAAGAATTGGTCAGACAGTTAATAGTTGAATGTTCCCATAAAGACCTGGATACTCCTCTCCCCACTGACACACGGTTTCTATAGGAAAATATGGTAGACAGGTTTTTGTTAATAAACCAAATATATCCCTGGTAATCTCTTATCATATCTCATGCTTTCTTGACATCTACCCATGGTTTGTTGCAATCTGCTTTATGGAATTGCTAAGGATATTTCATATCTGCATCTGAAGACTCCAAAAGAATCTAGAATCTCTGGAGACTGAAAATCAGGAGCTCTTTCATGTTGGAACCCCCAAATTCCCATACTTTTGACCTTAAATTTTCCAAGTTTCATTTCTCCCATTCACTTACATAGTATATTGGTTCCATCTTACCTTATAAGTACCCTGTGAAAGAAAGCACATTCATATCTTTGAAACTCTATGATATAAAGTAATGATACTAACTTTATAATTACCAATGAGAAAGGAAGTAATCCTTTAGAACATGATTTTTTAATAGTATCTGGTAAATAAGCCTAGAACCACATGTCAAGGAGGATAAAGAAAGACATTAAGTAGCTGTTCTTTGACAGAACATTTGTCCTGAAAGAGATAAGGGTCCCTTGGAAAAAACAATATTCATCATGTGTATATCTTGGCATGCACTGTATTGTATGGTAAATATTTTATACAGTCAAATATGTGTAGGTTGATTGAATTCTGGAACTTTCTATGCTTTTAATACCTGACTATGCAACTTAATGTCGCTCTAAGAATTTTTTGTTTGGAGTAGTGTATGTATATACTATGTGTGTGTGTGTTTATACCTAACTATCTGTAAGATAATGGAATTATGGAGACCTTATAATATGGAATACATGCAACTTTTGCACATCTACATATTTTACTTGTTTAGGGAATACATAAGTAATAGTATTTGTTTAAATCTAACCAACTTAAGGAAACCACGACAAATACGTGCATAACTGTGGAAAAAAAATGGAACTTGAAAAAACTGAATGATGAGCAAAATAATCAAAAAAATCATTGAGATTGTCTTAAAGTCATTTTTTAAAGGATGAGCCTTTGGGTTGGTTTATGTTTACTCTTGTAATAGCTAGTTTATATTTTCAAGTTTGTTTGTTTATATATTGAGAAATGAAACCTGATATTGTCAGGTATTTTAGACTCCTGGCGAGTAGTGCCTTTGGAGAAATACCAGCTAGCACATGATAATATTGTGACAGTTGACAGCCTGGGAATTGCATAATTTTAACTGTGATTGGGATCTGGTGTGGGAGGCCACCAAACCGAACACTTCATTCCCACAGTTTGGGCTAAATTCATATACACCATAATGCACAGGTGTTTGTCTCCTGCATTAGCTATATTCTTAGGATATAAAAATGTTGAGTCTTAACAGGACTCACTATTTGAAGGCTTAGATTGTGATATACATTTTTATAATTTTTTTTTTTTGTTTTCCATCTATCTATACCTAAGCTGTTATGGCTGATGATGGTGTGATCTCCTCACCAGGGAGCAACAAGGGCAACAAAGATGCTGAAGGGAGTGGAGCATCTCTCTTATGAGGAAAGGCTGAGGGAGCTGGGGCTCTGGAGCTTGGAGGAGACTGAGGGGTGACCTCATTAATGTTTACAGATATAGAAAGGGTGAGTGTCAGGAGGATGGAGCCAGGCTCTTCTCAGTGACAACCAATGATAGGACAAGGGGTAATGAGTTCAAACTGGAACACAAGAGGTTCCACTTATATATGAGAAGAAACTTCTTCTCAGTGAGGGTGGCAGAGCCTGGCCCAGGCTGCCCAGGGAGGTTGTGGAGTCTCCTTCTCTGCAGACATTCAAACCCACCTGGACACCTTCCTGTGGAACCTCAGCTGGGTGTTCCTGCTCCATGGGGGGATTGCACTGGATGAGCTTTCCAGGTCCCTTCCAATCCCTGACATTCTGGGATTCTGTGAGACAAGTTGGTACTTTTTTCATGTGAATACAGTAGGAACGTTAGAAAGATTGCTATTTCTGTACTACATTACCTGCACAGATTTCCTTGGAAGAGGTTTAGACACTACACATGACCTAAGGATGCAGAAAAGAACTACACAAATTCCCAAGATGCTAAAGTTAGGCTTTTGACTATCTTGCAGCTTTTTTTTCCTGTGTTATTGCTGACAGTAACTGAAATATCAAAGGACATTTCTGGTTTGTAAGGACACGGGGCAGGAGCCCTGCCCTGCATTAGCTTTTTTCCCCCAGGTGAGAAAATTGCTACAATAAACTTGGATTTTCCTCTGTATTCAAAATTCTGATGCTACTTTCCAAAAATGCAAATACACTGAGTGATAATCTGGAGAGAGAAATCACTTTAGAAAGTTTTTTAAAGAAAATGTTTAAAAGTAAGGGAAAAAGGTAAAATCTATTTAGTAGGGTGAATCTGAAGAAATCAACTGATGTGCATGGATATATGCAATTAACATACTCATAAAAAGAGTCATATGAACACGTGAGAATTAAACCAGAGGACACAGAGGAAAATTATGTGTTACTTATGGTAGAGACAATAAGATATCTTTATTACATTCAGCACCATTTTTCCTCTGAAATTTGCCTGGTCTTGCTACAGCACATCACTTAGGCCTCTTACCTTCTTTATTATCAGTTTTATAATGGAGCGTTGAATAAAGCCAGTGAAGTGGATTGATTTTGATTGCAGGCGATGTTGTGTTTTTCTTGCTTACTAAGGATCCGGTGAGAATTTAAAAGGCTTCTGTCTCTCAAAAGTCCCAATTAATATTTTCTGTTGTGCTCTGCATGTCTCCTGGGTTTTCGTAATGTGAAATATCAGATGCCTGAAGAAAAGAAACTATATGAAAATAAAATGTGTAGTTATCTGTCAGATACATGTAAACCTTTACAAATTGGTAGCCAACTTGCGTGTGATTTTATCTACTACTCTAGTAATACACTACCAGAAAAGGGCTTTCCATAAACTGAGAACTCCATGTCGTCATCTTTAGTTGAAATAATTATGATGCTTTTTCTATCGTTAGCTGGTTTTTAGGTGAAGTTCATGCAGTACAGATTCTCTTTATCAAACAATGTATTTCTTTTCTATTTTTGAAAAAGATCTATTTAATCATTCTTTTAGGACTTGTTTTAAGCCAGACCTTTTAGGGCTTTTTGTGAATCAGTAAAAGTTATGTTGTTTTCACTGAACTTTGATCAGTTCCCTTGAACCTCAAGATAATTCCAGACCTCCAGTGTTTACTTATGAAATATAAAGATACCTAAATCTCTACCACATTTTTCTAGAGAAGAGACAAAAATCTTTCAGGGTTCTTCAAAATCGTCTGAAATGTCATTTTTTTCAGTCCAGCCTTTGCAACTCAGGATGTAAGTAATAGGGAACGGCTCATTAGCATGCAGAAACCAATTACAACAGCTACAGATTAACCTGCCTTGCAATAGCGTAAATATGTTTTGTATTAATATGTATTGTTTGTTTGTGACTGCAGTAAAAATGATACACAAAATTATTTTCAAAGATTTCCAGTTTCACCCAAGGTAAAAAACAAAATCAAACCAGACACAAACCAATAAACCACCAGATCAAAACAGAAAACAAGGAAAAATCATTTTAGCTAATACCTGTTTATCTTTAAGGTTGATCTTTTTAATTCTGCTTATGGACATGTTATTGAGGGAGTTCAGAAGTAGTAATAACCAAAGAAATAAAGCCCCCCCTCACCAAATTACTACCACCACCAAAACCAAGCAAAACCCCACACCATTCTTTCTGCTTAAAATTAACCAGAATTCTACAGCAAAATGAATATTTGGCATTAGCAAGAGATTTCAAGCGAACTGAATGCTGGCTGATGCCGTTTTGTTTAGGTTTCTATCCTGATTTTAAATACAAACTAGGTAGTTGTTAGCGTGTATAGATTGATCTGATAATTACCAACAATAATTAGGTGGCTTGCTGCTCAGGTGGCAATGAGTCACAGTGCATCAGTATTTTCAGGTAGCAAAAATGAAGCTACATGAGAGATCGAGGTGTCAGAAGAACAGATGCTGAAGCAAATGGGTAAGCGAAAGAGTAACAAGTGTCTAAGAGCAGATGGTATAGATCTAAGATTCAAAAAGTGTTTAAGAATGAAGCAGCTGAACAGTGGACAGAAATAGGCACTTTCTTTAAAATTAGTTACTATGCTAGAAAAGTAGAGCAAATGCACCTAAGTTAAAAACAGGTTGCAGCAGAAGCCCTGAAGTTAACGATCTATCAAGTATTTCTGTAGAACTACTAAAATCAGCTGGAAAAAAGAGAAGTTAACCCACCTCAATGACCATGGTAAGACAGAAACAAACAAGCAGGATTTCTGTTAAAAACAAACCAACGTCTGGATTCATGGATTTAAGTGTTAATGAGGTTTGGGGCCAGGATCAGCCTCAGGACCTGTTCAGCACCAAAGACGCAGTTGATAACACAGGAATTACCTCACTGGCTGTGGAGGAACCACACAACCCCAAATCTTTTCCATCTTGCTGGGCAGGGGCAGGAGCTGGGCCAGTGCAGGGTGGTGTTCTCCCAGCTTCCAGTTATCTGACATTTAGGAACTTCCTATTCCAGACATTTTATGTGTATCATGGTATTACTACCCATGCATGGACTTTAGTCTCCTCATATTTTTTTTTTCCTAATTGAATAAATTAAATAAATCTGTTTATAGTTCCAGCTTCCTAACAGTTCCACAGTTTAATTCCATGTGGAATATATAATATATAATATACATAAATAATACATTGTTCTCTAAGTTTGTTGCTTGATAATTTTGATATTCTAGTTATTGTGTTAGGAGAACCAGTAAATATTAGCTTTCTTTTCATTACTTTAGTCCTATTCATGATGCTGAACACCTAGATCATTTTTTACCCTGTCGTCTTTTTTTCAGAATAGAGTCCTTGCCTATTTAATATCTTGAGGAACAGTTGTTCCTTACCTTTGCTCAGCCTTCTCTGTGCCTTTTTAGTTCTGCAGCAGGAGGTTCCTAGAGTTGTATGCAACGTTAACAACGTGGGTGCGTAGGAATAATCTAAATAACAAAAGAGTTTTCTATTTCGTGTTGATCTTTGGGTTGTCACAGACCATTTGGCCTGGTCTGTCCTGACCAGGTCTCCTTGTGCACTGTTACTTTCTGTTGTTTTTAGGAGACAATAGCCAGCCAAGTTTCTCCTGGCGTTACCTATTGAAAATGAATTCTTTATTGCTGACCTCTGACAGTGTGTATCTACCACCTGATCAGATGCTAAGTGTCAAAATTTCCTGGCTGGGCTAAGAACAGAGAGTTGTTTTTAATGGCAGATTTGGGTGGTTTGACGGAAAACACTTCAGGGCGGCTGCTGCAAGGAAAAGAGGGAAGGGAGTATATTTTGGCAATGGCCTAAGCATGAGGACGAAGTTCTCCTGTTCTCAACAAAGATGATGAAGGGAGTGGAGTATCTCCCTTATGAGGAAAGGCTGAGGGAGCTGGGGCTCTGGAGCTTGGAGAAGAGGAGACTGAGGGGTGACCTCATGAATGTTCACAGATATATAAAGGGTGAGTGTCAGGAGGATGGAGCCAGGCTCTTCTCGGTGACAACCAATGATAGGACAAGGGGTAATGGGTGCAAACTGGAACACAAAAGGTTCCAGTTAAATTTGAGAAGAAACTTCTTCTCAGTGAGGGTGGCAGAGCCTGGCCCAGGCGGCCCAGGGAGGTTGTGGAGTCTCCTTCTCTGCAGACATTCAAACCCGCCTGGACACCTTCCTGTGGAACCTCAGCTGGGTGTTCCTGCTCCATGGGGGGATTGCACTGGATGAGCTTTCCAGGTCCCTTCCAACCCCTGACATTCTGGGATTCTGTGTGATTCTGTGAAATTGTGTGTATTCTGTATATTTTTCATGTCTAGGTAGATAAACTGTTGTATGGGACTAGGTATTTTCTGACAAGTTATCCAAGGGGAAACATCTTAGCTTTTCCTTATGTAGATTCAAGATCCTGTGCAACCTATTTGATGTCCTGGAAACTAATGAGCTCTGATAATTTTGAACCAACGTTCTCTACTTTCTTTGGGAAAGGGGCACCTGGGGACATTAAAGACCAAAGGCGTGCTACAGATCTCACCGATTGCTGGGCTTCCTGCTGCAAAAACAAAGTAATTCAGGCCAAATATGCCTGCAGTTCAGGATCAACAACCCACCACCCCACCCTCCCCACAGCCCCACCATTAGAGTAGAAACTCAGCTGGTATTGGAAGGAAAGCGAAGAGCATGGGGTAAGGATGGCTTGGGAGCTGGAGCCTGGCCTAAATGCATTATGTGTCTGAACTCTGTGTCACTTTCAAGGTTTTCAAATAATACAATCTCAGAATACACTTCTAGTCAAAGACAAGTGTGCTGGGTCAGCTGTGGATTTTCCATATAGGTTAGTTTGTACTGAAATTCCAGGAAGTTAAAGTCCATACAAGAAAATTAAGTCATTTCTGTAGTCTAGTCCATATAGGTGTACACACTTAAACTTTTAAGGCATTTATACCGTTATAACACAAGGAGACCCATAAAATGGCATCATCCCTTCTGCTCAGTTTGGTGTTTTACTGTTTCCTGAGAGGCAGCGATATAGACGCAAAAGGCTCTAAAGCGAATACAACCACCATCCCTGTAACAGCAGAACTGCTTGAACTCCTTATCTGATCAGCCTGTTTCAGTACATCCCATTGCAATATCTATCAGTTTTGGATTCCTTATCTGATAAGTTGCATGTATAATGTAATAGTCCCTGTAATAACAACAGTATACTAGGTGTCAATCAAATAAATGGGAAGTGTTAATATGTTCAAAGTATTATTTTTTTAAAGAAAATATCTATACTGGAAAAAAAATCACAAAATATGTAAGAATAAATAATATATAAGAATAACCTTTCCAGACAAAAGCTATCCATCTAAATATTCAGCTAAAACATTCCAAATGTTGTCTTTTAAAGGTCAGTCTTAGAAGATGGCTTTTTTGTGCACCTTGACTTCTTCTGGGGTTTGAAGATGCGGTGAACCCAAGGCAAAATTAGCAAGTTGATTCTTGTCCACAGAAACGACATCCCTAGATACACTTTTGGGTACCATGTAGAACGTTTTGCAGCCTGGCCAGCATTGCAGTGGCCCTGACCCTAAACCAGGTTGATCAACTGCCAGTTCTAATGAGATGAAAGAACAGTTCTGTATAAAAAACAAATTAGTGATTGAAAATAGGAATAAATCACAGAAAAGCTCTCAGAAAAAATGGTACGGTGAAATGAAATTGAATGTTTAAGCCTTCACTTATGCTAGTTTCTGACTATTTTTCTCTGTAAAAATGCCACACAAGAAATAGCAGAAATTTGCAAGAGATAGTAGTAATGCTGTGCCACCAAAAGCAACACAGGCTATCGTAGTATTTAAATCACCACATTTTGGTGAGTGTTTGTGCAGGAACAGTTATCAGGAGAAACCAAAATGCAACAGTAGGTGGAATGGGTGAGGCAGGTCTGACAATTCCTCATTTATCAGTTTGTATCATTAGGATCTATGGGATTGGGTTCTGTGAGATTCAAGGCTTTTTGTCCAGATAAGAGAACTAATTCTTCTGAAAGCAATCCGGTAAGCCAGGTCTAAGTACGATCAACTCTCTGTGCCTGGGGTCATCAACAAAATAGTTCATATTTCTGTTAAACTTGTGATTCGATGCCTCACGAACTAATGAGCTGGTACCAGATTGCTGAGCAATTGTGCCTTAGGGAACACGACTAGCCTTATTTTTACCTTTACCATCCTGATCTTGCCCCCTTTGATCTTCCTTTGTGTGAACTTCTGTATGACCTTGCATATTGACAAAATCTACTTATTCACATTTCCTTGACACTCAACATTCCTTGTATTGTTTTTATCCAGTGTGTTTATCACTGAGAATCTGATCAGCCTATGCAGTAACAAGCCTACTGGAAACCGCTTCTATAGAAAGAGAGGAAATGACAGAAAGATAAGCAGGAGATGATCACAAGAAAACAACGGGGGTTTTGTACATGGAATACAAGCATCTGCAGCTTCTTCCCTAAATGGCAGTTTAAGGCAGCTGTGAAGCTGCAGAAGTCAGGACACCTCGTGTGATTTTATGGTGAAAGGCTGCTGGAACACTACAGCCCTTCCTCCCTATCCCTGTCTGTGTCATCTCAGAGCAGCAAAAGAAAACAAACAACAACAAACCCTCTGAACCTGTTTAAGATGTATTTGCATACATCCAAGATTCTCAGGTTTCAGAAGTAAATGTATCTTTCAAGCTGTTGACCCTATTTAGAACAGAGACTGCCTTTGACAGAAAGAATCAAAGTGGGCAAATAAAGTCTTTCCTGAAGGATTGTTTTTCCTCTGTGTTTTCACAGTATTCCTCTGTATGTTCTCTTCATCTGCACAGAGGGAGTAAGTCTCAAGCTGCAATAACTTCAGAGTTGTAGGCTTGTTAGATAATCGAGGATTATTGTAATTATTTTAGAAACACACTTTATGCATACGGTTTCTAATGTAATTTCTTTTATTATTTTTAAATTTCTCATAGTACCCAATCTTATCTATTGAAGTGGCAAATTGGGACACATTGCAACATAATTTCATAGGGCATTTTAAAAGTATCATGGCACACCATTGGTTGTGTGTCTAGAATTGAAGTTAAATGCCCATGTATGTCAGTGGCATGGGCATGAAAAATTGAGTTGTTTGTCCTAGGGAATGAAATATTTGCATAGTTACATTTTAAAAATTCCCACAAAATGTATCATATGTAATTGTATAGTATTTAAATAGTGGGCTTTCCCCAGAAAAATTTAACATGGCATTAAGCAGAAAGGGGAGGTAGGAAAAAAGCCTAGGGAGACCTTGCTAAGTCTATTGCAGGTTCTGATGTTGCATGGAGTAGAAGAAATTACGAGTATTTGAGGTAAAGTACTTATCTCTTTGCACAGTGAAGTGAAATAATGAGTGGGAACTTGTGATTTATTTGGCACATGAAAGACAGAAGAGGCTATAAGAGAGAAATAAGAGTCTGGATGTGCACTCTGATAACAACAGCATCTCTCCATAGCCTGCAAAATGTGGTATGAAAGTGGATTTTTTTACCTATGCATTTTCTTCTTCCCCAGATTATGGGAACCCCTATTTTATATATAGATTTAGTCCTCTCACTATAAATGGTTGCCACAGCTTCAAAGCTAAGTGTGTGAGTATACAGGGAGGATGAGATGCCTGTAGAATGGAAGAGAATTAGTGCTATATTAGCAGAAAAACTAAAGAGAGTAATATGAGTGGGAGGTGGGCGAGGAAAGTATAAAAGGAGGTGGGATGTGGAATGTTAAATTGTAGTACTGGGGCTGGTCTTTGGATCCCCTGCACCTGTGTCTTTTGGAAAATTCCAGTTCTATTTCCTGAAGAATATATTTAAGCAATGAGGCTTTGCAGTGCATGTGCAGCTCTACTGTTTGCTAAGTGTCATTTAATATATGTGCTGTAGTAAGCCCGCAAGACAGTAGCATCGATCAGTACAAGTGAATATGATAAATCTGGGTTTTTTTCCTCGGTAGCTTTTTCCTAGTGATGTCAGTTTGGCGTAGGGAGGTGCTAGGGGGGAAGGTTTGATATCTCAAGGAGCACAACCAAACGCAGCTGCCCCAAAAGCTGCTGGCTCTGCCTTTTGGAGTAATGAAATCTCTGGCTATGGTGTAGATAAGAACATGTTCCTTACTAAACAGACAAACTAACTGCCTGATAAACAATTCAATGATGAGTTTCGTACCTAAATACTGAGGACTTAAAAAATCAAGCATCTTACCCATATCTGTATGGGATATCGGGCTACAAAAGCATACGCTACAAAAAGTGGAGGTGGGACAAAAGCCACAGCTTTGGCTGAGGAGCAGAGCGGCTCCAAGAGGAGTGAGATTCCACCCTCTTCACAGGATTCCTGCTGTGTCTCTACAGGACGGCCAGTGCCTCCGAGACAAATAAAGGGCAATTCTTGCCATCCCTCCTGTCCTTTGCACCATCCCATATGTGGGCAAGTGAAAAGGAAGCAAAGCACAGCAGCTGCAAGGTCGCTATGCATCAATGTGAAGCTCTGAGGCTCAGGAGATACCATTGATGCACTGCAAAGGAACCACACACACGGTTCTCTAGGGCTTGGGTCAAGGCTTTTTGATTAGTCACTGGGGAACAAGAGACAGCTAGACACCACTTAACAGTATTTGTTTTGAGTAACACTTTCTGCTTATTGACAGAGTTGGCATGGAAACTAAATCAGCACTTGTTTTTTAAGAGGATGGTCCATTCAGAGTGAGGTTCGTCAGCAGCACGCAACCCAAAGACACTCGGGCTGCAGCTGCCGACACTTATACCTTGCTCTGAATACACAGAACACTCAAAACATTAACAGTCATTTTTACCCCAACTTTTATGGGAAGAAACGTGCGTCTGTTGAGAGTTATGTGATTTGGGTGTTGGGGTTTTTTTAAAATTTTTATTTTAAAGCGCAAAGAGTTATTTAATTATCTGAAATCCACATCAGAACTTTCATATTTCTAGAAGATGCCTTGTGTTTTTATGGATCAAGAGTTAACACAGTTCATACAAACAATGGTGCTTGTAACTTCGTGGTGGAAAATGGCATAATACTTAAAAGGCTATAATCTTAGCACTAGGGATCTGTGAATGTACAGCCAAGATGGAAGCCTGCACAGCATGCAGAAAATGGCATTTTCAATTATTTTCCCTTTATTGATGAAAAAAATCAAGATGTACTTATTTCCATCCTGTTTTTTCCCACAAAGATAGAAGCAAAGAAATGGCTGCTGGTTTTCTGCACCAACCAGGCTGAGAAAACACTGATGGCTAAATTGCTGTTCAGTGGCATTTCCTAAAGTGCCTGCTAGCATCCTGTTCTCAGATGCAGAATGATAAATGTATATTTAAACTTGACAAATTTCATTTCATCTATAACCTTGGACTCCTGTTTTTTTGTATCCTCAGGATACAGACCATACACGCCTGTTTCGTTGATACAGGATCTTGTTTATTTTACAGTAACTATTTACTTTCAAGGCTATAATGCTGTTAGCAAATTGATGAGGACACTGATTTCTCTTTTCTTTGTGTTTCCCAAGCAGATAATCTAAGTGATGCCCTGAAAAAGCTGAAGATAACGACGACTGACAGCACAGCAGATAGCTTGGAGGGCTGCTTGGACTGTCTGCTTCAGGCTCTGGCACAAAACAGTAAGTTGTATGGACCTTTCAAATTTTAAATCGTATAATGAGATCAGTGGATTGAAATGGGTGTAGTAAAATGTGACAGAAGGACCGACTCAAGCAATAGGCTGCTGGATTGGCTGTGCTGGGTTTCATTGTTTTTAACCTATGTATCTGTAACATTCAGGTAGAACTGAATAAAGTGACAACAGATACCTGGACATTCCCGTTCTTTTTCCAATATGATAAAGTAGCACAATTACTTTTCCAATTGATCACCAAAGAAACAAAGAACATGGATGGAGAAATAAGCCTGATAAGATGGGGAGAGCAATATTGGAGCTGCTTGCTAATTCTTGTTAAAAGGGCATAGTTTCCGATTTGTTATGTGTATTTCCTCAAACTTCTGATCCCATATTCCTTATTTCCAGTACTTTCAAGTGGCAGAAATAGGCTGGATATCCAAAGATGTTCCAAATTTGAGATGTGGTATGGTAACAAAAATGACTTAAGAATAGAACAAGACATCTTTTTCACCTAAAGCTGTAGAATGTGTGTCTCCGTTCTCGGTGGCAGAAAGGTATGGGAAATGAAGATGACAGCTTATAGGACTTTTCCAAGTTTAACTTTCTTAGCGCTTCAGATGGTGGTAGAAGAAAAACCTGTGTACAAATTCAGGTCGAAAAACTTGTCAGGATAGATACAAGCCATGATTAGAAATTCCTCATCTAAAAAAAATAGGACTTTGTTCTTTGTAAATATCAGTACACTCAGAAGTACATACTATTAATAAGTCCTGTTTCCTTCCTGTGATGATATTCTACAAATCACAGCCTTTTGGCTTAGTTGGTGTAAAAAACTTCATGATTTTTTCACAATAGAATATAAGCACCATCCATATCAAATCAAATATGGATTACAACAGCCTCTGCATCTTTAATCCAACTTCCAATTGGATTTGGTAGTTCCAGTACTTTGAAGTGTAAAACTTAATTGTAAGTACTAAAAAGAGGATGGTATGAAAAATGACAAAGTACTTAGTGTAAATACCAGAGTTTACCGTTGTGCTCTACGAAGGTCATGTAGCTATTTCACAAAACAAGTTTGGCAGATGCAAAATAATTTTGACTAACATAGAACAAACTTAGCAATGGTTCCTTGCAACCAGATTACTTTCTTCCATTTCAGTGTAGGGCTTTGCTTTTCCTTCCAAAATATTTTCTATTCGAGTCTCACAGCTGCCAGATCAGACAAGCAGATTATTAGGATCTTGACCTTTCTCTTTTAGGCAGTTTTCAAACAATATCTGTAATCCCTCTACCATTTACCGTGTTCTTTGCATGTAAGTCACTAACACGGATACAAATCTGCTGAGCTGCCATGTGATATATGTCTTGACGTATTTTCAGTTGCCCAAGATTGAGGGCGACTAAGATGACCCACTGAAAATGAGATGGGTTAGAAGGGCAGTTTCTCTAACAGCTCGCTGCTGGTTTAGGAGCCTGTATAGCAATTCCCTTTCAAGTGAATTAGACACTTGGATACTTTAATTCCCAAGATAGTCTGATGATTTGGAAAAAAAAATCCTTGTAGAAGACAGGTTTCTGTTTTGAAATAAATTTGTGAGAATTGCATTTAAGAGACTTCAGAGATGATGAGGTAAATTGCATGTTGATTGATTCAACAGAGTTATAGATTCACCTTTCTAAACAGTGCAGACTCTGAGTAGTTGTTGGGCTACCAATATGTCATGACTGTCCTTCCTTTGACCAAACCACCATTGAATGTCCTTTCTCATAGTTCTTATCCATCCAGTTAACATCTTAATATGGATTTTATTGATTGACTGACTGATTTTTAGATACAGTGTGTATTATCACATATATATGATATCATATAGATATGGGATACACACTATACCTCTGTGTATAAGTTATTAGATAGCAATAATTAGAAGTCAGATTGCTTATATAAAACATGTTAATTGTAACACAGAACTAATGTAAATATGATTTCCCAAATAATTATTCTGCTCTCCTTTAGTATATTCCCATGTGTATGATTATATTAATGATCTATACGTTCTGATTATAGTTCAGTAATTCATCATATTAGAGTAACACTAGAAAAATCAGCTGTGCAAGGAATAGAGTTTAAGATAATTTTATAGCACTGTGATTTCATTGGGAATTAATGGTGGTATCGTAAGTCACAAGAACTTAAAGTTTTATTCCCTTGTTAAGCCTTGAAGAGAAAAATATTTTATCTTATAAAGATAAAATTTATCTTATATTTTATCTTATCTTATAAAATTCAGTATATTACTAATACACTAATGCAACCCAATCCCATCTCCTGTCAGCCAAAAATAGTGGTTAATCCCAGTGTTAATACAACATTGAGATTTTTAGCAAAGGAAATAATCATTTCCACAACTTCAGTTTGGATGCGTTGCATGTACATAGGAATGTTTGAGAGAGCATGACAGTGCTTTTAATTGCTGGCTGCCTGCATGCCGTGTAGGGTTGTGGTTGCTGCGGAAACATCAGTTAAATTCCGTAGTCTCAGTATAGTGATAATTATAGTTCCATTTACTTTGCATACGATCTTTTAAATTTTCCTTATGTTAAAGCATTGCAAACTGCTTTCTTCTGATATTATCTACCACACAGAAAGGGATGGCAAAGTTATGATGAATATTGTAGTTTTTAATTTCTTTTTATGTAATCTGCTGCTTTTTCTTTTGTTTGTCACATTCCTCCTGATAACTCATCTTTCGATAATCCCAGACAGGCTGTAGTGCCCTGGAACGTGCCACCTCCTGTCTGGCTTTATGAGCAATTCTGCCATTTGTCACAGCAATCAAATCAAGAATCACAGGGTTTGCTGAATATGATAACTGCTGGTAAATATTTGGCAAACCAAATTCAAATGGTTTTAGCTGGTATTTGTCTTGGGAGATAGTTGTATAGCAGTTTGCATCTGAGACCCGGGTCTGAAAATCCTGCACAGCTGATTTCTGTAGGAGACACGTTTTGGAGAGACAAATATTCCCATTTAGGCAGATATTTTAGTTCTGGATTCCCAGCTAATGTAAGTCGGTGCAGAGTGGTATCAGAGAAAATACCGTGATGTTTCAAAGCTCTTGGGCAGCTGCTGACCAAGCCTTGGCCATCACCTCCTGCTGCTTCAGCTTTGTGGTGTTGAGATCGTGAGCTCAGTCCTCCTACCTAAAGCTTCTGTTCAGGTTTTCTCTTGAAAGTCACCAGTAGGTTTTCTGAACCGCGTTGGTTCCTGTTTGATGGATGTGTGAGCATCTGGAAGGCTTAAGAAAATGTTGCATTTCTGCAGAGACTGCAGATTTCTCACATTCCTTCATCAGCGATGAATTTCTGTCCAATGCCCTGAATCTTCTCTAGGCACTTGCTTTCAAAGGCTTCTAGTTTCCTGTCTTTAATGTTCTAGTGGATTTCCAGTTCTCACAACCATATGTTAACACAGAGGTTATATTTGAGTTGGAAATTCTTCATTTTATTCTGTTCTTTATAGCTGTGGCTTCCATATGTTCTTGAATTTAGGTAGTACTCATGCTCTTCCTATACTTGATGTTCCTTTTTCTGATCTTCACTGGCCATAGAAGATGGAAAAACTCCTCTACTGGAGCAGAAAAATAATGGAGAATTTAGAGATAATGTTTTGTTATTGTTAAAGTCAGGGCTCAAGTGGAAAACAAAATTTGCTTTACTGAAATTTTAAAATCACACAGAATCACAGAATCAACTGAGTTGGAAAAGACCTCAGAGATCATCAAGTCCAGCCCTTGGTCCAACTCCACTCCGCTGACCAGATCATGGCACTAAGTGCCATGTCCAATCTCAGTTTACAAACCTCCAGGGCCGGTGAGTCCAGCACCTCCCTGGGCAGCCATTCCAATGCTGACCGCTCTCTCTGCACAGAATTGCTTTCTAATCTCCAGCCTAAATGTCCCCTGGCAGAGTTGAAGCCCATGCCCCCTTGTCCTATTGCTGACTGCCTGGGAGAAGAGCCCAATCCCCCCCTGGCTAGAACTGCCCTTCAGGTGGTTCTAGAGAGTGCTGAGCTCACCTCTAAGCCTCCTCTTCTCCAGACTAAACAACCCCAGCTCCCTCAGCCTCTCCCCATAGGTCTTGTGTTCAAAGGTATTACTATCTCTATTAATGCCTTTTATTTATGAAAAGAATGAGAGCTTTACCTGTTTTTATCTTTTTCCTTTTTGGACATTTTTGACAGCTGGTTGTGCATACCCGTATTCATTCATTGCAGAGTCAGGGAGTGGCTCTCTGCCCAACTCATAGCACATGAGAGCGGCATCTGTTGTCAGTGAAATCTTGTACCTCTTTAGTACGCACAGGGTTAAGCAACAGTCACTTCATCTTTGGTTTCCGTGGTGTTCTCACATGTATGAAAGTAAAAGATGTGCTGCCCTCCCACCCCAAACACAGCAAAAACGTAGTTGCAGAACCTTTTGTCGTAGCAGAGCTATTCTAAGGTATAAACATCACCTGAAATCACTTTCATTTTGCCCCATTGGATGGGCACTTTAAGTTTACAATCAAGTTCACGTAAATGCTGATAATGGATTACAGAGGAAAATAAAATTGACAGGAGCATTTTCGTATAGAGAGATGGTTTTGCTGAGAAAATGAAAATAGTGCATAAAACCCTGAGGAAGGTTTTATATTCAGCTTCCAGGGAAGGCTTAGGCCTGTTTTTGTACCCGTGAGGATGGAAAGCAGCTTAGTACGGATGCAGTTTCTTCTGGCTAAAACATCCTTGTGCTACAATACCTTCCACCACGTCCCTCGGAAAGTGACATCACCAACCAACCAGACTTTTATGATTTTTGTAGCTTTTGGCAGTATAGCTACATCAGCAGGAAGGGGTTGCTGGGAGGAAGCAGTCAAGCCCAAATCCCACATCTTAGACCAGCGTACTCATACAA
Organism: Patagioenas fasciata; assembly: GCF_037038585.1. Classification (NCBI taxonomy): domain Eukaryota; kingdom Metazoa; phylum Chordata; class Aves; order Columbiformes; family Columbidae; genus Patagioenas; species Patagioenas fasciata. Next base: position 77,257,131 of record NC_092523.1, on the reverse strand, counting down.
GTGAGAATTTCTAGTCTGCCTCTGATGCAAATAATCTATTGGAGCCAAATTGCAATGACAATTAAGATCATGACAGTCCCTTAAGTTTACCTGAGAATATTTCTAGTCTAACGCCTTTCTGAAAGTTGGAGATCCTGATGGGTATTTTGTAACTGGGAATTTTGGCTCAAATACTGTTATAAAGCATTCCTTCTTTTTGCTGGAGAAGGATGCTTGTCGCATCTTAGCTCATAAAGTTGTTGCCTTTTCATGGCATTGAATATACATAATCCAGAAATGTTTTATCATAAGTGCTGTATGTAATATATGATTACAGTTTACCTATTTAATTGGAACATACTAAATCAAGGTCACTGCTTTTTATTGGACTGTCTCCCAGTAAACTGGTGTATCCTAATGATACTGTATGATAATCACTGCTGCTTAGTGGGATTATATTTTACATAAATTCTTCTTAATAGTGATGTATTTAGTAGTGCCAGATAGTTAACTGATGTTTATCCAAGTGTTAAATTCCAAGTGTTATTCAATGTGCCAAATAAATATTAAATATGATATATTTTTTCTTCACAGAAGACATCTGTGAATAGCAGTTCCAGATAATAGAATTGACAATTTTTTTTTTTAATATCACATTTTTGAAATGCAATAGAGAAGCAAATGAAAAGGCCTGAAATATAGAAGCAAAGGAAAAGGCCTGCTTAAAAAAAACCAAAAAGTTTGGGTTTTTTTGTTTGTTTTGTTTGTGGTTTGGTTTGGTTTTGTTAGTTTTTGTTGTTGTTTGGTTGGTGGTGTTTTGGTTTTGTTGTATGGTCATGTGATTGGCAATTTCACCTCTGAAATTTCATTCTTAGCTTTGTCCTAGTCCTGTATGACTTACAAACATGATCTTCTTTAGCTCAGCTTTTCCTTAATCTATTTTGGCAACAAAACTTTTTTAAAACATCAGTAGCTTAAAAAAATCCATTTTATGTAGACGTTCTCTTCCAATAAGCACTGGGCAGAATTTTACAGCAGGCATTTTAGCTTGCTTGAGAGCACTTTTAAGAGATTGCTTAAAAGGAATAGGAAGCATTTCCTGCATGTATATAACGCACAGCTTTCAAATCTGATTTGATTTTTTAAACTAAATCGGATTTGGCAAAAGGATTTTACATTACGGGCCTCGTATTTCCGTTACAGAGATTGAAAAACGAAAGCAGGGAGATTCTTACGGCTTTACCCAGGGTCCTGTAGTATGTCCGGTTAGTACAAGTAACAGAGGAGGCAGATTAAAATGTCTACCCAAGCTGAATAGAAAACATGACGATACCAGAGGATGACATCTGTACTACGATGCTGGACAATGAATGTGGCAGCTGAGGCACCAATATCAAGCTCTTTCAGCAACTGTGCTACCGAACTCCCTCATGTGGGGGTCAGTCAGCAAAGGGGAGCTCAGATAAATCCACCAAACTCTGTGTCAGGGCTCTGAGCTACATCCATCCAGCTTAGGAGCTCAGGGGTTCCGAGTTACCCAACTTTAATATTCTGCCTTGTGCTGTCACATATCCATGGAAGTATTGGTCTACATATTCACTGAAGGCAAAGCTGGCATGTATTTTGATTAAATTACTTCATTGGTACCTGCAAGAGGCTATTCAAGGGGTGGGCTTTATCCTGAAACTCACTTTTATTCTTTGGATATGGCTTTTGGAGAATTTAATTGGTGGGAATCATGCAGCTAGTTGGCTGGTGAATCTGTCTCTCCATCTGTCCTTCCTTCCTTGTTAGAGCTGAGATTTTAATTACAAACATCTGTGCACTATCTCTGTTTCTTCATGAAAAATAGGAATTGAAGTTGCCCTGTTGCTGCTGGCAGAGACAGAACAGAGCGAAGCCCAGGATGGGAACATTCGCACAGCGAAGGGAGAATCTCCCCTCCCTGCCTTCAGGGCTCCGGTTTGAAGGATAACTGAGCAGGCAGATTGTAGTTGTTGGACTTTCCCCATGTGAGGAGGCGCATGCCAAAAGGAAGTTATATTTATATACTTATTTCTATGTAAAAATTATCATTAGAGGATTATTTTTTCTGTAAAAACAATTCTTGATAATTGGAACAGTCTTTTTTTTGCTAAGTTATGTTAAGCAAAAGCCTCCTTATCAGTGCTGCATTCTTTGTTGCGTGGCAGCACATCATTTGTTTCACTGAGGTTCTTTACAACCCACTTTTTGTGCTTTTGTAGTCAGATTAAAATCCTCACTTTGTGGCTTGGAAAACAGAGTAGGAGGCTGTGGAGAGTGAGATGGTGGTTTTTGAGGGAGGCCCTATATGGAGAGAGCATCAATACTTGCTCTTTGTCACATGAATGTTTGTTACTGTCGTGGCTCGCGGGATGTGTCAGTTAGAAAGATATCCCTTGCTCCCTTCATTCGCCTCCCTTCTGCCTTCTGAAAGAGCAGATGGAATGTTCCTTTCGCGAGGTACGTGGCTCATCATTATTTATTCATGTGTTCATCTTTCTCTTTCTGATGGGAGTACATGTAGGAGGGACACTATAAAGCCAAGGTAATTTTCTGCAGTAGTTTCAGGAGGTTTATAAAACGCCTTTGCAGGTAGAAATACAGGCATTTTGCAAAAGAGTACATTGCAAGCACAGTTGGCTTAATAAAGAGGACGCTCACGGAACAGCTCATTTACAATTCTGTGATGTGCCTCATTTCTCATGTAAAGCTCCACAACATGGAAATTATTGCAGTGCTGGCCTTCACTACTGTTAGGTTACATCTAATAGCGTAACTTAAACTCAAAGGAATGGTGACCCTATGGTTTTCTTCTGCGAGCAAGGGCAAAGCAGCAGTACCTCCGACAGATACGCCTTTCCCTTCCCCCTCCCTGCCTTTTCTTTCACTTGGAGGTGGACGAAATGATGCAGAGAGGAGAAAAGAGTGAAGTAGAGAGGAGTGAAATTTCACAGGAAATAGAGCTGAGAGGGGAGAGAGTGTGGAATTTAATTTGAGGCACTCATTGGATTTTTTTTCCTGTAGTGATTTCTGCTACTTAATTAAGCAGTCTGATAGGCACGGTGCTCAGCTCTCCAGCTCTGATCTATGGCATTAAATAATTTCCTGCCCATACCCTTAATTATTCTGACCTTAGGCACTGCAAAAACCATGAAAAGCAAAGATATTGACATTTTAATCACCCAGCTATGACATTAATAAGATTTTGGCACTATGTGATCTAACATGCCCTTTGTCTTGATATCTAGTGATATAGAGAGACATTTAAAGCTGCAGGTTTAACCTTAGAGGTTTTTTCCCCCAATTATGCTGCCGTGACACATCACTGTATTATATTGTGTGCAAAAGGGCCGTTTCGAAAGCAGCATCACTGCAGCCCTACAGTTTCTTTGCTATAAGATAGAGGGCAGTGGGTGGGTTAGTGTGTGCAGACTGAGAAATCAGGCTTTAAAAGCAAGCATTTGAAATCTAGACATCACATATAGCAAAAGGGTTTTGAGGTGTGGCCCCCTAACATCAGAGAGCAAATAAAGGCAAGAATTGAGGCAAATAAAGGCAAGAATTTGCCCAAGCTGAAGCCTGTAGCAATTTCTAATTGTCCATATAGCATGCAGCTTTATGTCTTTGTCATACTGTCATATCTATTTTGACACTGGATTAATTGGTATATTACACCAAGTGTAAACTGTCAGTGTTCTGCAGAGGAAGAGCAGGGCTTAGGTAGACTTGGAGCAGACATTATTGAGGTGCCCCATGGCAATCTTTGCACCCAAGGCAATTACTGGCAAAAAGTGGGGTGCATAGTTAGTAACTATCCTGCTGCATGGTGCCAGAATAACGTGTTTTTCCCCTCAAAAGTTTGACATTGGTGCTCAGCCTTGGTAAAAAGAATCAGCGGGATGGTTTTTATCTATGTGATCCCAGCTAGCCGATTTCCCAATTTCCGACAGGTCTGTTGCGCCCTGTGCTTTTATTGGTGCTCACTTGCTTATCTTAATAAAATAAATCAGTGTGTATCTGCCACACGCAACTGGCCTGGAGGAGAATTTAATTGTATTTTCCCGCTTCTTGCAGGATGTATTTTGTTCTATTTATTTAATTTATGCTTTGCACAGTAATAAGTCCATTAAACTACAAATCATAAAAAGAAGAATGAATACTGTGTATCTCAGCAGTGTGGCAGGAGAAAATGTATTAATATCTCCTGACCACTAATATAGGTTCATGTTTATCTACACTTTCAATTTTGAATTCTGTACGTTCAGTTTTGAACTGAAGGAAGAAGAAGGATCTCTTCTCTAATACAGCTGTCTGGATCAGTCTTTAGGGCTGACATGATTTTATCTGAATTCAACCTTTTCTTTCATCTATATATATCCATATATATATATATGGCAGAATATATCTACTAAGTATATTTTGTGTATCAGAACTTACAGAAGCTTCCAAATAAGCCATAAGGCCCTTTACATTATATCTTCTGAGATGGTTTCTCAGTGCATTTCAAAAATTCCAGTTAACCGGATTGCAAACTGGTTAATAATTAGCACTTATGCATGACATGTTGAAATTAATCCATCTTCAGTTTATACCTAATCTGTCTGTAATCAGATGTCATCACTGACATATTGTAGATGAGTAATCCCAGCCAAAGACCAACAAAGGGAGGAGGAGGACATGGTGAACCACAGCTCAAGAGGGGTTGCAAACTTACCCTACCTGGCTGTGATGCACAAAATATACATTTACTTGTTTAGGGGGAAAACAAAGAACGTTGTATTGAAAAACTATCCGATTAGTTTAAGGCTCCTCTCCTTGCTGCTCAAGAGTATATAATATCCTTCCGTTTTCTCCCAGATTTGAAAGATACTATATAAAACCAAAATCTGGTGATTACTGTTCTTGCTGCCTGGCCTGGCTGTCTTGATAGCTCTCACACCAGAGTAACAGCACATCTAAGAACTGCAGAAAGCGGTGCTCAGAGGCCTGTCTTTTCCACTCTGAAACATCTACATCTGTTTCTCACCGTTATTGGCAAGCTCGAGTGATTTTTAACTTGCACTTACTGTAAAGCTTTTATTTTAAGTGATGTAAGGGGGTTTGTACATGTTGTAGGGCTTAAAAATGCCCCGTAAGATAGGGTTGTTGAACAACAGCCTTGCATTCAGATGGATTTGGTTTGCAAAAGTCAATCAGAGTATCTCACAGCCGTCTTTGGAAATTGTAACTAACTTCCATTATGAATGGCGTAAGGAGTCATGCTGCTTTCTAAAGCAGTAGCTGCCATCTAATCGTATTTTATGTCACACTAATATTCACCACAAGTATGTTGTTATTTGAAAGCATTGGCAAAGTATGTTTTAGCATCTAGTACCTTTAATTGCAGTTGAATCAATGTTAATTTTCAGTTTGTTACAGAGCTGTTGGCCTCTCTACTACAGCAGAAAGAGAAAAGTTTTGGCCTCAATCCTTGATCTCTACTATGAGAAACTCAGTGTTATTTTTCCCTTTCCCTTCTACTGAGATTATCCTGGAGCTGCTGTAGCTTAGCAGAGTAACACAGAGGTATTAAAGCTCCAGTTCTGACTCCTTCACTGCATTAAGCTGTGCCCTCAGCTCCAAGGACTTCCCCCCATCATTCCTTGAACATTTCCAATAATTCTTTGCTTTGGAGTACCATTCCTTGACTTTTTAAACATTGTTTTAAGATGCTGCATATCACTCCATGACCTTTAGTCCTTCTACCAGGCTCTCCGGTAGTTTGTATATATAAGTATGTTAACTTGTAAAGATCAATTGATTAGGATTAGTATTAAGTATTATTAGTAGTATTATGTTCTATAAGCACATCATATAAAATAAATATGATCAATGAAACAGCAGTTGGCTTCTTAATACGGAAAACTAAGAACATTAATAATTACCTTTGAGAAGACTTAACTTCCGTTCTGCTTTTCTCTCTTTTCTTCCCCGAAGCAAGCTGATGCACAAGTCATTTCTGTGTGATGTGTTTTTCAGATATGGAGACAAGTGAAAAAATCCAGAAAAGCGGAGTTCTTCAGGTGTTCGCGAGTCTGCTGATGCCACAATCTTCCTGCACAGCAAAAGTAGCTAACATCATAGCAGAAGTAGCCAGAAATGGTGAGGTTTTCTACAAGAACTTTTCTGCTGGAACATCTTCAGTTTTTCACCTCACTTGTCAGTATGTTTTACTTCATTTATGTTTTCATTTTGTAGATTAGACACCTTTCATATCCCTCCCTTTCACTCTTTCTGGTTTTGTTTTGTCCAATTTTGTTTCTCCGCTTTCTGATACAATCAAAACAGCATTTGGCTGCTGGGATTTGTTTAGTCCCTACTTCCATGCTATTTAGTTTTTAAGACCATCAGTAGTATAATTTATTGGGCAGAAGCAGCATGCCGCTGGCTTTATGAAATGCATAAAATAATAATTACCTTTGCATCCTTTGTACTTCCAGTTAACACACAATGCATGTAGTTACAACAGTAGTGTGTATACACGTGTTTAAGGTTTAGTAGATTGTTTCTTCGATCCGAAATTTGTGATAACATTATTACCGATGTGAGGCCCTTGATATCACACCCAAACCAATTACTCCTATGTAAACAGCATTATATGTTTTAGAGTAAGAGCCCAAGATCCCAGATGAGAATCAAGGGTCCGTTTTAGTGTGTATTATATACATAGAGTCATATAATATAGTAGATCAACTAAAACTATTTATTTATTTTTCTTTAGAAATAATTATCTTAAAGCTCACCCAGTGATACCCTGGCTATTTCAACATTCCCTTTCCACCTTCTTTTTGGAATCACAATGCTACAGCTTCTTACTGATAACCCCTGTGTGACCTCTTCCACCCAATGCACCGATTTTGTGACAATGCTATATATAGATATTCAGAAACAACATTAACAAGAAAAGGTGATACTTTAATACCTTGTTAGTTTTTAAGTTTTAAAATTATTTAGGTAAATAGCTAGTAAAAAAATGTAACCATAGAAATTTGAAGTTAGAAATGTTTCAGAATTATAGATTCATGCAACTATATCACATACTTTTCTCTGTGCTTAATAAGTACATAATAAATATAATAAGAGCATTGCAGGCAACTGTGTGTCCTCACAGTCAGTCCTTTTAGCTCCTGCTTCAAAAGGGGGTAAGTGAAGAATAAAAGCAATGTTCGCAATATCTGCACTGATTACTACGTGTTGTTTCCTGCAAGATTCTTTTACAGAGCACTTAGCCAGTATCTTTCAAATCTGAATTAATACATGAAATCTCTGAATAGTTTCTAATGTATCCTTTTCCTTGCCAGCTTTTAAATTGCTGTGATGAGTACACTTTTCAGAAGAGCTGGCATTTTGCCTGATTCGTCATGCAAAATAGCTGTTGTCTTTTTCTTGGAGTTATTAGCAGGTGTAACTGGGACCTCTGGCAGCCAAACTTAAAACAAAGGTGTTCAGAAATTATTTAAGGTGCCCAGTGCTTTCAAGACTGAGATAAGCTGGGTGTTCCTCTTTGGATTCTCGCTCTGTTGAAATAGTTGCTTAAGCAAGATAGCAGGGAAGACCTCATTTGACTTCTGTTGTTTTCTTTGTCCTCTTACGTGAGAATACAAGAGTTTCACTCTCGTATTGCACCTTTTTTGACCAAGCTTCAGGGCACTTTGAGAAATGTGTGTTATCAACATCCTACAGATAGTAGGCATTAAACCCAGGCAACTGCACTGATTTCCCTATGGTCATGCCATGCAGCACTTGGCAGGACGGAGAGTAGTGCCTCTGAATCTGGGCATTACTGATAAAAGAGCATCTTTTTCATCCCCAATTCTTGTTTTCCTTTCCCGTTCCCCTCATTTGGTCCTACACACACACACATCTGGTCACATCAACTCCTCCTCCTCCCTCCGTGAGCTCCTGTTAGTCTCTCCTGTTTTAAACATCCAAACACAAAAAACTCCCTTTAGTCACTCTTGTGCCTCCAGCTATGGCCATTTCTCTTTCAACTGTGAGCATACTAAAGGTTCGAGTGCACTTACTACACGGAGTTTCCCCACTGTGGACCTTTTAAACTCTCTTCTGGGCTCTTTCGTCTCCTCTTCTTTGCCAGGTGTAGGAATAAGGACGTCATCTTCACAATCTGTAATAGTATAACACCATTACATCTCTCCTTTGAAATCTTGTCCTCCTTTGGTTTGTTACTCTGTCCTCAGTGTGTCTCCTCCAGACTTCTTAAGCAATTCTTCACTGTTTCCTTCAAAGGATCTGCTTCATTTCCCCACCGGGTTAGTGGAAACCTAAATGCCTCTGTTCTTGCTTACCTTCTCTTTCTTCCATCACTTCTGTGTAGTATCACCTGCAAATATACTTGTAGTTACCATTTTATAGGTAGTTAAGAGAGGAAGAGGCTGAGAGGACAGAGGAGACAGAGGCGGGAACATAATATATTAAGTAAATAGACATTGAGATGAAGCTGAAAGTGTGTGATAAAGAAACAGGGAAAAAGTTACAAGGATGTAGAAATACAAATTTTAAAGAACAGATTTTTCTGATATTTGCTCTATTCATTACGATGGCTACCATCACCATTTATCACAGTAGAGCATCTGTCTACAGTTTTAAAATGTTACAATATCTTAGGAAGCTGGGTCTGTTTTGCTGACTACTACCTGCTGTTGCACCTGTGCAAGTGTATAGATATTGCTGATTCTACTTCATCTGCTGGCTGATATATCAACATTTATCATCACATGAGAATTGCATATCTCTATGACAATTATTTATTGAGCTAAAAATCATACTGCCAGAATAACTACAAAAGATACAAGATTTTGCAGCTACAGAAACATCAAAGAACATTGTAACAGGTGCAACAAAGGGAGTATATACAAAGATGTATTTGTACCTCAAGCATTGTGTGAAATCTTTGAGTTGTTGGCGTGAGGGTTTCTGTTGATCCAGAATCAGAAGAACTTTCACATTGCTTTTTATGGGGATTGTACACTCTGGTTCATTCTGCCTCATAAATGACTAAGTAACACAAAGGTAAACTGATTTTGGAAGATCCAACATAGCCAACATAGACATAATTTACAATTCACAACAAATCAAAAACTAATTAACTTTGCCATTTTAGAGTATGAATATGAGTTGTAAGTCACCTTCTGTGTTACTTAGGAATTTTAATTTATGTTGAATTTGTTGGGGTGGAAAAAAATATGAATTCACTGTTCTTTTCTGCGCTTCTTTATGATGCTAAAAACATGAGCTATGTTAAGTTAATTTCCATGGAAATCAATTAAATACTCTTAATCACTTCTAAATGAACAAATAATGGAAAGAACACAAGCCCAAATCCTGACCTGGGCTTATTCTCTAGAAACTTGCACGAGACCTTACATTGCTTATCTGTTCCTACATTTATTCTCACAAAAGGCCCAGTTGCAGTGCCGGTGTAAGTAGAAGAGACGAAGCTGAAACCAGGCGGTTTGCTTTAACAGGCTTTGCGTTATTTGCAGAGTTTATGCGGAACCCGTGTGTGGATGCTGGGCTGGTCCCTCCTTTGGTGCAGCTGTTAAACTGCAAAGACCAGGAAATTTTGCTCCAAACAGGACGTGCCCTGGGCAATATATGCTACGATAGCCGTGAGTGTTGAAATATGCCGTATTTTGTAGATCTTCCTGTAGGAAGGAGGGGAATGTTTTGATGTTCTGTACATAGTGTACTGGGTGGGGGGGTCATTTTTCACTTCTCTTGATATTTATTTACACAACTCTTCTGATTGTATGGGACAACTGAATGGCACATTTGTGTTATTCTTTGTGACAGAAAGGTGAAAAAAAAGTTTCAATATTGTGATACAACTGGATAGAAGAATAGAAAAGATTTGTGACTCTAGGTTTGTTTTTTTCAAACATAATGAGTTAGGTTTTCAAAGACTGGGTGCTACTGATTTTTACAGTTAATTTTTCCTCAAACAGAACATCTCAGAAAGGAATAGACAGAGTCAGAAGGGAATATTCATGTTCTACCCGTCTCAAAGCTGTGCAGAGCTACGTATATATTGGAAATGATGCCTGAGCTATGTTGCTGATTCTCAGAGTTCTTATGTGGCCAATCAGTTTCTCCAAGATTCCACACTGACATTTTTGGTAGTCAGGGGTTATGGGGCAAGGGGGAGATTGATGAGGTTTTTTAGCTTTTTGTGGGCACAAGGAATTTTGCACTGCAATTGAGTTTTGAAATGCAGTTGTGAGTCCATGTGCTGACCCCACGCACGGATGTGCCAATGGCAAAACCAAAGCAGTGGTTGCAGTGTTTTGCTAATGCAGCTCCATTGCCCCTTCCTTTAAATATTTTGATAAAAGGCAGTGCATGATAAATATGATACAGAATCAGAGACGCCAGGAGCATCTTTCTATGCACATGAAGGAATTAGAAGCCTATGGATGTCTGCAGATGGGAAGCGAGATGAAATCGTTAAAGCATTTTGTTATCTTGAGATTTAGTGCCTTAGTTTATATGGCAAGAAATTTTCTTTGTACTATATGTTGCATTTAGTAAAAGTTTTGCTGTTCTGAATACTGTCTGTTGCAAAACCTGAATTATTACTACCCTTTCTCCTTGCTACTTTTTTATCCTAGTTTGGAAATTTACATGTTATATTGTTTTAAATTACTTTGCCTTTGACCTGACGAAGTTAATCAGATTTTCCATGCTGGCATTTCCATTTACAGACAGGTACTGCTTGACAATGCTAATGAATACTTGTTTCATTCAGGATTTGCTTTAAGGTGACCAATCAACTGAACAGCTGCTTCTCCATGGAAACTTTAAGTAGAAGCTGTTGAGCTTTCTATAACATAATTTATTTACTATCTTTTATTTCAGGGTGATATGTGATATCAAGCTCACTCCCAGGTGGCACTGGTTTGTTTCATATAAGTAAAATCTACATAACTCTTCATCATTGTTTTTCAACCCACATTTTTTCATTAAATACAAGAAGGACACATAAAAATAGCTTTGTAGTATATAGATATAGTGGGCTATGGCTGGCTTTGAGGGTGCAGGATTTATCCAGTACAGAAAAGCTGTATTACACACCTTGTGTTGACTTCTATGGAGCAAAGCTGGCACTGATGGTGTGTTCCGGACGCCACGTGTTGCTGTGCCCTGTGGGAGGACAGTCACTACCTTCCCTGCGTATTTGGGGAAGATTAATAAATAAAGTGTAACAAAATGTCACAAAAATCAAGACTAGCATCTTGGATTTGAAAGGAAGTGCTTATTTATCACATCTACCCTATCTGACTTTATTTTCTATGTTATCTTAACGTATAATGATTATGTAGTTATGTACCCTATCCTAAATTCTTATTTAGGACCAATATTTTCAATATGCTTATTACTACAAAATTTGTTTTCATTTATGACTATTATTTTTCCCTAATAAAGATCTTTAAAGTATAACTAACACAAGTTGTAGAGGCCAATAGTCCTAATCAAAATTGTTATGTATTTATAGTCGTTTTCTTTTCAATTGAGAAAAAGCAGCTGTTACCTTTCTGATAATTGGGACTCATATAGGAAATTGAAATACATCATTAACTATATTTTACTATATATATATATATATATATATGAGCATTTTTTCACTTCTACTGCCCATGTATATATAACATGCAGTAGTAAGGAAGGTCTCAAAGTCCTAAATGAGTGCTTGGCTGAAGTGATGAAATCAAGCCCATATTGAATGGCCACGCTTGCTGGCCAGAGACCTTACTGACAGATTTTCTTCTCTATTAAGTTTCAGGTACACGTGCACAGTGTTATTGTCTGGGTGCTCATCCGTGTTAGCCCCCTAAAATAATACAGAATCACCTATTTGAGCATGAAAGAAAATACACAGAATTAAATGCATTTCGTAAAATTTGAAGAGGAAAAAATAGGTCAAATTTATCCCGAGCAGCCTTGAGAGCATCCTTTTCATGTATTTATGTGAGTCTCTGAACATCAAGAATACAGGCACATATATAATATTTGCAAAGCAGAGTAGAAGGAAGGTTTGTTAGTACTGATGAGGCTCGTAGTCTCCCACCCTCCTTCTTGTATGCAGAGATGAAAGAAATAATTGAGGCAGCCAAAACAATTTTAAGTCAGAAGCAATGATTATAACTAATCAGAGTACGCAGACTGTTCAGTGCTGTCCTACAATTTAAGAACAGATACATTACTGCATGTTCCTGTACAGCCTGTAATTGTTCTGCATGCTTTATCTAGTAAATGCTACATACACCTCAGCCCCCAAATTTTCGTCAGAGCAGAAAGTGCAAAGCAAAGCAATGGAGATGTGATCTCTCCTCCTCTCCCTCCTGCTTTCTCTCCCACTGTATCTACAGCCTGTACCAAGTACAGCTGCTTATATTTCTGTATCCCCAGACAGCAGATTCCTCACTCACAGACAGAGTTTTGTCTGAACTAGAATACTAGCTGCAAAGCTCTTAGCCCACTCATTCCTTTTAACCACCAGTTTTGGGGTTTTTTTTGCTTATAATCAAGGTTAAATTCTTAGACATTGTCCAGATTTACCATTCTAGCTGCCTCCCCACCCTTTTCCGTGACTCAAACTGTAGCTGCTTTTCTCCTGTCTTTCTTTCCAGCCCCCTGTGCCATTCTCCCCAGCGCTGTTGCTTTAGTATGTCTGTTCATTTAGGGCCATTACAGATGTGCAGACATTACAGACTAACAGCACACTCCTCCAAACCTCTTCTAAGTTTCCCCTGCACTTTGGTTCCACAAGCAACACGCAGATCTCACCTCCATTCTATGTTTAACGTAACGTGGTTCTTGCCACAAAAAGCAATGTCTTAAGTCAGAGCAGATCCAAGAATTCTAATGGAAAATGATGCTACATTTAAAAAAAACGTTTTCTTAGCAGATAATAACCTCACAATATTTTTTATCATTAAATTTGTGATGCACATGCTATCTTAATCTCAGTAATTTTTCCACAGGTAGTTGGCTACACACTTCACTCTTGAATTGATTGACAAACGGTTTTCCTTTGTTTTTATATAGCACTAAGCACACTGGAGAAGCTGCCATCATTTTACTGTAAAAGTGCTAATTATAAAAGGAAGCGATTCAATAGCCATGCAGACTAGAGAGAGTCATGCTGATTGACTTCGATTGAGATTAGACTCTTACCCATTAGAAAATAATTCCTTCTTGCTGGTTAAAGCATCTGCATATTCTGAAAGTTATCAAAGGGAAATCATCTCACCATATACTTTGTAAGAGAAATGAAAAATTGCCCATTCTGCTCTTCCATAATATTTGTATTAATGTTAGTGCTTAGAGATCTCCTTGGGGAATCTCAAAGCTATTGCTTTTTGTGCCCATCCACCACCTGGTTCCTTCATGAAACCACCACCCTGGGTACATGTTCTCACCAACCATACTTCATGATATAAACAGCTATATAGATTTGGAAAGAAACTAAAACTGCCAGCTCCTCTGACAGCTGCTTATCTACCTCTTTCTGCAGGAAATTTACTGCATCCTTTTCTCATTTCCCAAGCTGTACATTTCTTTATCTACCCAGTCTTGTATTGTTGGCAAGACTCCTCGCTGGATTTTCAGTGGCCTTTCACATAGACCCAGATCTGTCTTGATCCCAGCCTGAACACCAGACCATGAACATTATACTACTTCTGGTTAAAAAGGTCTTATATGTGCTATAAATTGTGTATACTCAGCTGCCCTTCCCATAAGGATGTACAGACCTCTTGCAGAGATCTGCTAAGAAAGACTAAGTACAAAAATAAGAAAACACTTAATTGTACAGTTACATACATCTCCATCTCCAGAGATGAGGTTAATTTCAGGATCTAAAGCGGAAAACCAGATGCTTAAGAATTTAACATACTGGAAAGAAGTCAAATTCCATTTTCTTCAAAATATGGCATAACCTTTTTCAGTACCATATGGAAAACCAGCAGAATCCTAGAACACAACTGGTGTTGGTAATGGCACACTGCTGGCTAATCCATTTTCTGAAGGTCACCCTGATTCATGCATCTTACCACAGTCTTTCACTTTTCATTGTACTGTCCTACCAAATGCAAATCCCACCTACTCAGCTGGTTCCCAAGCAATATTGTGAAATTGAGACCAGAGGCTTTCATTTGTTGCTTGAAAACTGATTGTTTAGAACAGCTTACAGGGAATTAAAATTCTAATTTTTAATTGTACAACAATACAGTTTTACCTTAAGATCTGCCCTCTCTAAGGAATGACAGACACTTAGCAAATGATAGCATTTTTAAGTTAGAAGTCCTTGATAATGCAGTATTTTTCTCTGCAGCACAAGTATTGCATCAGCTAGGAACTGAGCATACCATATGCATGCCAACACATACTTTCACAGGAATATTTAGTACTTATCAGTAATTAATCATGAATGTTCTTAGGAAGCTGTTAAACCATATCATTCTAATTATTTTATAGCTGGCCTAAATGGAATCAGAATGAGGAAATCTTCCTAGAGCATCAGAAAGAACCATTCGAGAGGCGATATGAAAAACATGAATTCTCACTCTCAGGCTATTACTCTTTTTAAAATTTACATTCTAAATGTTAACTCTATTGAAACAAGTGGAAAAATTCTCATGACTTAAGCCAAAGATTTACAGAAGTCCACATGGTGGGGGGGGAAGAAAAAATTGCCAATGTTTTGCAACTTTTCCTTGCTTTAAGACGAATGAATGAGGCCTGATTTTCTGTTTGTTTTAAAGAGTATAGGTATAATAGGTCCTGCTTGTTTTCTGCAGTGCAAATATTTTTCCTCCTTTTTTTTTTCCTAGTAAAATTATTTGAATAAGCAAACTAAGTAGATGAGAATTCTGTCAGTACATGTACCAAAGAAAACCCCTGAAACAAAGCCAATTTCTTCTGATTCCTTCCTTTCCCTCCAGCACTTCATTCACAGCCTGTAAAGTGTGTGTATTGCTCAGAAACACCTGCTTAATTTACAGTCGAAACAGAAGCTACAGGCAACAAGGAAATTCAAATAAATAAGAGATGGAAGGTGTTTCCAGGGTCTTAAAGGGTTGTGAGCAGACTTTGAAAGAAATCCTGCTTTATTTACCAGATCTTGCTGCCACTCCAAAAGCAGGTTAAGGATGCAAATTTTGGTTAAGGACTGAGCTATTTCATCACACTTCAAAGCCTGACAAAGCAGGAAAGGCAAGAACTTGGCATTCCCCTGGTATTTATGAAGACTAAAAAAATTCCTCATCAGGAAGAAAAACTCTTAGCATTTCAGTAACAATAAGTGAACAACACAAGATAGGTAACTCTTTTCCTTTCAATTCAACCTCTCTTTACATGTCTTCTTTTCACTTTGAAATTGTTCATATTTTTAGGTAACAGCAGAGTTACATGCTGTTGCTTTCAAGCCCCTCAGAAAACAAAGCTTGTTAGTCAAGTATCCAGACATGGCCAAAGCTTATTCTGCTTTATTTAGAAAAGCAGGCATTATGTG
The DNA here is from genome assembly GCF_037038585.1 of Patagioenas fasciata. Taxonomy (NCBI): domain Eukaryota; kingdom Metazoa; phylum Chordata; class Aves; order Columbiformes; family Columbidae; genus Patagioenas; species Patagioenas fasciata. The sequence goes on along the minus strand of NC_092523.1, from coordinate 77,241,557 downwards.
ACTAGAAATATCAACTGTCACTAAATCAGCAATAGTAGAGAACATCAACTGAATTACATTGGAAAACAGAAGAATGTTAGCATCTTGCTAAGCGTTGCTTATGCATAATTGCGAAGTGTTTATGATTTTTTGTTGTTAATCTTGCAGCCATCATTCTTCTCCTTTTAACTTTGTGTTTTAATACAGTCTAATTATATAATCATAGCTTCTTAATAATGTAGAATATAATTTTATTGTGCTCTCAGATCCATTTCTGCGGGTTTTTGCAACACTGTGTGCACTATACATATAGTGCACGGGCCAAGCTTTCTACTTATGTGATAGCTACACAGGCATCTGGTTTTGTATAGCATTGCATACAAGTGCAATGACAGCATGGAGTTAATGAACAACATGCAAACCACCCAAAATTCAGTTACTTTTGTTGCATTTGTATTTAAGGAATACCGGGCGACTCTCAGAAACAGAAATTGGACGTTACTGGCAAAGAAGTATGTTAGTAAAATCTGTTCCTTATGACAGTGAAGCCCTTGAATGTTTCAGCCAGGGGACCAGGAGTCTGTTTAGTCAGAGGGTTTTTATATTAGCATACAAAGAGTATTATGATCAAGAGACCGTGCACACCAGAGGAAGTTGCAGCCTAAGTATTTGATAAAAGACGGTAAGGAAAGAGTTAAGTAAAGCACTTACCTGAGACAGTGTCCAGTTCATCATCAGCCGCATCTTGGCGCCATCTTGTCCCTTGGGCTGCATTGCTGGGTGCTCTCCAGTCAAACGGGTGGGTTCCCTCCTTTAAAGGGGTAAAATATTTCCTAAAATAAAACACTTTGCTGGTCTTTCTCAGGCTGCTACAGGTCAGCTCCTCCGTGCAGGCCACGCACCAACAAGCTTGGAGTTGCTTGGAAGGCCAAGTCCTCTTGCTCCATCTGTTAATAGCATTAGATGCTATAAATGCCTATTTACCAGTGTAGAAAAACTGCCTGATGTTTTCCTGTATAATTGGATTTCGTAATTTATTTCATGCTCTATGGCATAACGAGCACAGGCTGGCTTCAGCTCTGACTTATGCTCGCATAACCCTAGAGTAATTTGTTTGACTGCAATGGAATTACTAAGGAGTTGCACAGAGATAAAAAAATCAACCATGAATCTGCTGTAATCATATTGCACATGAAAAAGAAGGCAGAGGGAAGTGCTACATTCAACCTTGAAGGCTTTTACCTGACTTTTATAAACCTAATAGAACTTTTTTGTTGGTTAATTTTCAAATAGAATTCAGTAGTGGAAATTCTTACACCTTCAAACTCAAATCTCCTTGGAATCCAGAACAAATCACCTGCCAATACTGTGGCTAGTAGTATTTTATGTCTTGTTGCTAATAAAAACATTTCTGCCTTTATATTGAAATCTCAGGTTCCCTAGTAGTGTTTGACTGGAAGTGAACTATTAAGTCTTGGACAATCAACTCATCACTATTCTTTACTCTGAAATCAGAAACACATCATTTTTCTCTGTTTATCTGACATAAAAGGAATATGAAAAATAAGCAAATTTTATATTAATTAAATTGTGGAGTTGAATCTGGCTCGCGTTTGACTGCTGCCTCAGCATAACATTAGGGAGATTGCGATACTGGCGCATTTACCCATTCCTTCAACCATTACCCCAAAGTCCTGACTGGAGATTAATCCCACAATACTCATAAGTGAGATTAGCGCTTGTTGGCATTGATAACCTATGGTCCACACATTGGACGTATGATTAGGAGTCTACCAAAACCACCTCTAGATCTCAATTTGGATACATTTTTAAATTGTATTTGTTAGAATAAACCAGTTGCATGAGAGGGCCAGTTCGCTGCTGCATCAGCTGTTGTTAGCCAGCAGATACACTGGCAACAGTTTTATCCAAAAACATCAATGGTACGTATTTTCAGTCCTTGAAGGCGCTATATTAAAAGACAGCATTCTGTTAGCATTTCTAGTTTACTCTTTACATATTTACTATTTTAGCAATACTTTCTAAAAGAATAACTTCTGAGACAGTACCCCAATGCAACTGGAGTTAGGGCTGAGGAGAGTTAAGATTTAAGATGAATTGATGACAAGACTATTCTGTTTCTCTCTGAAGCAATCATGACTAATTCAAGATCATTTTTCTTCATAAAGCAAAAACTTTAAGGCTATATTGATGGATTTTTAAACAACAAGCAAATAAAACTGTACTTCTGGTAATCAGAGTCTTGTAATTCCTGAAGGAATCAAAGGAAATTTCACTTCAAGATAGAGCAATCCTAGAAAACATCTTTGAAATTATTAAAACATGAAGTGCAAGTGCACAGAAGACGTAGAAAACACAGCAAACAATAACAGGGCAATATAATTACGTGAAGCTTTCTTTCCTTGAACATAAAATTAATGCCATGCTGCTCTCTGTTGTGCAACAGGGTTGTAGTTTGTAGTCGTGCAGAATTGACGGGGTCCAGAATCCAGCGATTTAAAAGCACACACAAACGGATTCAAGATAAAAAAATAGGGTCAAGTATTAAAACAGAATGACAGCATTGCATTTCATTTTCATCTTTTAGTTTTTCCTGTCTGAAAAATGTAAATTCCCAGTGTATAAGTAGCAAAGTTTTTCCTTATGTCTACATAGATAATGTGGTTTACACTAGGTAAGGTTTTGCCCCTACCATTTAATAGTGGCTTTTAATATTTTCTCTTGCTATTTTCTTTAAATGATTTGATCATTAGACCCAATTGCAGAGTATAGGAATTTTAAAAGAAACACCGTATTTTTTTCCATGTCACCAAAAGCTGCTGTCCTGGCAGCTTGGCTCACACAAATCAGAGACCTTGATCATATGAATTGTTCCTTCCTTCACTGAGCTGCACCATTCGTACCAGTGCAATTAGTTACATCAATTAACTTTTGTAGAACAGGTTTCCATTTGCAAGACAAACCTGTAACATTTCAAAGCACAAATCTGAAATTAGAAGCCCAAAAGATTGTTCTGAAGAAATGCTGTCAAATAGTTTTCAAGCTGATTTTCTGAGAAATTGGTGTATTTTTAAAGCCTACATATATTATAAACATTGCAATAACATGGTAACTTGTGATTTCTGGTGCTTTTTAAAGGTTAGATCTATTTTCTGCATTTTGAGTCCGCAAACCAGTACAGGACCCCTACCAAAAAATATCATTACATATGAAATGGTATTGCGAAACACAAAATTCACATCAGAATGAAGATATAGTAACAAAGACTCACTAAAGAACTGTTTGGAAAGCAGTGGCACTGTGGCCATCATGATGTAAAGATTTGATAGGCAAAGATAATACACAGTGTTCAGAACTCACCTTTTTTTATGAGAAAAATGGCCAAGCTTTCAAACAGCCATTCAGTACATCACTATTTGAACATAATTTTCTATGCTTTTACTTAGTCATTATTTAATTAGCTGTGATGCTATCATCACCAGCATCATAGACGCCTACCTTATTTTCATCAGCCTGTGGGTTTACTCACCATATACACATTCAAATAACAATGTGCATCTTTGCAGGACCACGATCATTTCTGAAGGACAAATTATTTCTAAACTGTGGCTTAAATATTAGAGATGACAAAGAGAAAAGTTTGAAATAATGGAGAAACTGGACCAGTATATTTTAAAGCTTAATTAGAAATTGGGTAAAACGTGAGTTTTTACAACTGTCTGAAACTGTGCTGTTTTGACCTTGAGGAGACACAGGTCTATATCCAAATAGAACATTAATAAGAAATGGTTTTGTCCCCATCTGTATGAGACACATCTGCTTCTTTAAATGTCACTTGGATTGGCAGAGCTCAAGTTTTATATTAAAAAGGGTCCAGTATGAAAACAACAAAGCTAATATAAGGTTTACATTGAAGATCACTGGGTCAGCTATTTGCAAAGATATTTTCGGGTATCTGCCCATACAACAGCACAGCCCTTTGTCTGACGTAACTATCTGTCCAGAAATAATAACGGTGGCAAAAATCAAAGTATTGGTGCATGTGTTTTAGAAATAACTCATTGACTGTGTATAGCTTATGCTTTACATTGGTTCTATACTTCAAACTGTCACTTTAGTTGTTTTTTCCTGTTAACCTTTTGTGCCCAAGTGGTTTAATTTAGGGTTTAGTAAACTGGGAAAGAAAACTGAAGGGAAAATTATGCAAACACACCTTGGGAAAAGCAAATTGAAACCACTCTAAATGCTGCATTTAAAAACCTTCCAATCACATGCGCTAAATAATGTTCATCTCCTCTGTTCATAGGAGTGTTGCGGATGGAATTTTTTTACACAGATTTGATTTAGCAGCAATTTAGGATTTATTAATACTTTGTGGTAAATTACAAGGTCAGGTTGTATAATTACTAATAGCACTTAATCAGTCACCAATTTAATAGAGTGATTCAATGAAATTCATTGTAATCAATCAAAATAGCAGCTTATTTAAAGATTCATAAATGTCAAGGTTCATGGTAAACTTAGAGCAGGGTTTTCTTAATTAAAACACAAAAAAAGGTAAATTAAAATACATGTGTACACAAACAGGGAAAAAAAGAGTTCTAAAATCAAATTGCACGCACGCACACAGGTGGAGGTTAAGCTACGATTAACGTTCCCCTTTCATCATCTTGATCAATTACTCACTTTTATGTGTTGACATCCATCAGCAGACAAACATCAAAACCATGCAGAATTAGGCTTTTTGATCTTTATGACTTCATCAGTAGATGATTGTTGAATTTTATGAAATTGGCCTTGAAGGTGTCCCAGTCAGGGAGATCCTGGGTCACAGCTCATGGGGTCTCACTTGAGAATCGCTATTTATAGGGTCATAAGATAATTTACTTCGGTCAGTAGTTGTCCACAACTCACCTCAGGCTCACCTGGTACTTCCCAGATTGGACAATGACCCAGTTGGGAAGAGTTGAGGTGCAATCAGGGGCCACCTGATTGTCCCAGCTCACTCTCCGATCAAGACAAGAACAATGTTGGGCTGCCCTGTGGTCACTTAAGCAAGGAGCGCTTCGCTGTCCCAATTCACCGCACCCTTCAGTCAAGACAGTGTTTGTCCCCTAGGCAGGAACATACTGCTGGCCTAATGGTCACCGAGTGAGGGACACCAGTTCATTTCTACTCACTGCACGTGTGGTCAAAGCCAGAACACTTGAGACCATGATGTTGGCTTGTCTTGAGATCACCAGGTGGCCCTGGGGATGGGCGTCTGTACCACTGTAAGGGGGAATGAGAGCAGTCACAGTCATTTGACAATCCACAAGAAAATCAATTTTTGCATTAAACTCCTGTAAGCAACTCAGGATAGAAAAAGACGCCATACTAATTCTTAGAGATGGTTACGTCGCATTGGGCTAAAGAACATTGTGGAAGTAACAACTCATTCTGTAATAAATCTTTTTGTAGGAAAAACCCCACCCTCTGGTCTCTTGGGTTGTTATAATTCTAGCATCTTTAAACAGTATTGCGTGTACTTAAAAAAATAAGCTATACAACAGCATTGCCCTTTGTGAGCTGCAGTGAAGCATTTTTAAGCAGAAATGTGAATGCGCTCATTAAACTGTTCAATCACCGATCTCTTAGGAATAGCAAATGTTTATTTAAAAAGGTCACAGGAAAAAATTTCAACACAGCGTCTGGGAGGCTGGAAGCACAAGAAGTGTGGGAGTTCAGAGAGCTGCTGAACTGCAAGGTAATAGCTGGATTGAGAACAAGACACAGCAAGATGCTGCGGTCTTGTTTTGACTGTAAATGATTTGGAGTTTGGTGAGTATTCTTGTGTGCAAAATCTGTTTCTTAGCGACAGAGCAGGGAGAAGCGAGTGGGTAATAATAAGTACATGGAGCATTCTGAGTCACAAATATGCTTTTTGCTTGGGGATGCAAGGAAGTGTCACAGCCTGAGCTTGCATTGGGTAGTCAGGACCTTCAGAATTTGCCTCCTACATCTGGTGCGGGATTCTTTGTGGCCCTGAACTAATGAGCTGAGTTAATCCTCTTGGGGATAAGGAGGCAGCACCATGAGATCCTAATCATAGCAGGAGCCCAGGTCTGTTCACCCTGCTGCTGAGGGCTGAGAAGCAGCTACGCAGGGTGAGCTCTAGAATTTTGCTATGTATTTGAAGTGAGAGATTACTACCTACTTAAGGATACAGCACATTTTGATGTGTAACTTAGGTTTTCATTTGTTGCAACATATTACCATTATTTTCAGTGGAGTTGTGCCAAATTCCATCCAGGTAAGGAACTTGGCTTGTGTTTTTTGGTTTTTTAAACTCCTCCTTCCAAACCCTCACCCACCTCCACATTAATAATATTCTTTGCTTCCATATTTTATATGCTGTTCCATATATAAAGACATGTGAACAAGCTTGATGCCTGATTCTTATGTCAAGCTTAATTTTATCACAGGTTTAGTTTGTTGATTTCAATTACGTTATAATAACTTGAGGATCACACTCACATCTGATCCAGAATAAGCGGTTCAGTTTCATTTTGCACACAAAAACTTTTTGACTCACAAAACAGGTGTCAAATACAGAATCATGTAGTTGCATAGCTTTGGTAATAAAAAATACCAGAAGAGGATACATAAAACAGGATGCAGTTTCCTGTTTTTCCAAATGGAATCTACATACCTGCAGTGACACAGTTCCCTGATACCTGATCACGTCCAAGGTGGAGTCAGCAATGGCAGTGATGCTTTTTCCTCTGGTGCACGTATCTCAATTATCCTGAAAAACACTTATTACTTTGGTAATAAATAGCATAGTTAACATTCACCAAGAATTACCCTTCCTCTTTCAGCTTCACTCAGCAAACTATTTCAAGTCCCTATATACACACCCCTCATATATATATATATAAATATATATGTTTATGTTTATAAATATATATAGTGTAGTTCTATATACAATACTTATAACCCTTTTATATAGATATATACTATGCAAGGAGTATGTTAATACATGCCTCATAAATAGCATTAACAAGAATTGGAAGATTTAGAAACTTCTTTTTCCCAGAGCTCTGTAACACTTTATAGGGGAAGATCATATTATAAATGTGGACAACTTTGGTTTTCGTATGGAATATGTTGCAGAATAAGGAAAACTTGGTGACTTGACATCCGAGAACGATGAGGAGTGATGACAGTAGTGAATAAAAAGGGAAAGAGGAGATTTCCTGTGGAGCCATTAAGAAGTTGAGGAGAGGACAGGGTTTTATTCTCATTTTGCAGAACTACAGTGATTTTTCATACCAAGGTTTTGTTTTCATCCAGATTTTAGTTGATTTCAACTGTAACTCACTTGGAAGTCTCTCCTTTTGGAAGCCCTGGAATTTAGGTTATTGGCTGTTGCTGATTGCCTGCTGGGAACGGAAGCAGCATTGTCGATTACTGTAATAGAAGGCCAATTTTTCCTTTATACCTACACTGATGCAACAAATCCAATTTGTTATACAGGAGGAGTTCCATACAAAGATTATGATGTGTTATTTACAAAACCTCGGAACATTGGAATCTATTATAGATGCAGAGCGATTTGATAGTGGTATTAAATTTCAGGTCTAGAAGTACGAAGAACACGCTGTGTGGCAGCGAGTGCACGAGCAGAGTTTGTGACTGCAAACCAGAACCTCTGTCTGCTGTGGCCATTTTATTCCTCGTTTTGTTTTTAAGTAACATAAGCAATTTGTCTTCTGTCTTTAAATTTCTCAATATGTGGAAAAGCAAGAGTAATTTACCTAATCCACGAGGATGGATGGATTAGGCTTTGTGTAGTGCTCAGAACCTCCCTCTGGCAAAACCCAACGTAACTCCCAAATATTATTTATTGGCTCCAGCGGCTCTGCCTCAAACACTGAACTTCTTTACAAAGGTATTAGTGCCGGGTGGTTAATCCCTTTTGTTGTAGGTGTTTTCCCTTTCCCAGCTCTGTTGCTCTCAAAGCTGGCCCTCAAGCATCTCTCTTTAGATGAATTTGACAACATTGGAGGAATGATTTTACACTGTTTAAAACCTTTGTTTTGTATGATTATTGTTATGTTCGGGACTCTACCGTGGGGTTTGGATTCATTTTTTTTTTTAATGTAACTCTTTGTTTTACAGATGAGGGCAGGAATGCAGTTGACCATGCAGGTGGTGCACATATTGTAGTAGACCACATAAGGTCACTGTGCAGTAAAACAGATCCAGCCAGTGAGAAGCTCTTGACTGTCTTTTGTGGCATGCTGATGAACTATAGCAATGAGAATGGTAAACAACACTGACAATTTGCTTTATGTCTACCAGGAGAACAACCTCAGCAAAAAAGAAAAGAGAGAAAAGTTAAAGTCAACTGTAGGTTTAACATTGTGGATACTGACACTAAGTTATTCTGAAAAGATCAAGTACCTCAGTTCACATGTACAGTAAAATTATGTTCCCAAAAAATTAGATAACTCCCTGATGAAATTCCATCTAGCATATTATATGAAGTTTTAAACTCAACATCTTCGTCTAAAAGCAACACATGGAGATGTACCATCCACCTTAGGGAAAACCAGATTTACAGAAGTAAACTAGAAGGCTACATTAAGTCCTCTCTTTTTCCTTTAGTATCAAACAACACCATGAGACTAATTTATGGCAGGCATGCAGTGTTGTCCTGTTGATGATTTGGAGGTATAGATGTCAAACAGTTTCCCTTGATCATTTTTCTCCTTGTGAAATGTATATAAAACCATGTTAACGTTCCTCTAAGATAGATAGGGAATAATTTATATGTATATTCAACACTGTGTCTACAAATTATAAGTTTATGTTCTTTATGCCATTAAATGGAGATGTTATGGGGCTGGGACAAAACCAAAAGATAGTATATTAAATGAGAAATCCTTGATCAGGGAGGGTAAAAAAATAGTGTTCTACGCTAGTTGTACAAACATACTGCTATTTTAGTAGCTGGCTTGCTTCTGCACGCAAGCGTGGTAATGTGCCAAAGCAGATTATACAGCGTTCACACGTTTCCAAGTTTTTCAAAATCTGAATCTCTAAGAAAATGGGGATAAATGAGAAAAGCTAGATAGAGACCGTTCTCTTGACGGGTAATGGCGCAGACTGCAGATGGAGTTTGCTAATCACACCGTTTCTTCAATCACACCCGTTTCCTGAATTGTAGAGTTTTATCTTAGGAAGAAATAGCTTATTAGCTGCTCACCATTTCCTTCACATTATCGCTTTCTGTAACTCACTTTCCAAACCCCTGTCCCCAAAACTCTTCTGCTTTTCAGGATGGTCCATAGGCTTTGTTTTTCTTCTTTTCTTTTTCTTTCCCCTCTTCTGCATAAATTTTCAACCTGCTTTATCATCTCTTCTCGTATTGTTTCCTTGTGTGTTTTCTGTGCCATCTCTCTGGAGCTCTCAGCTTAGTGTTACTTATTCATCTCCAAATATCACTGTTGTGTGTCTTATCTCTTGTTCTGACATTCTTTTTTTCTCCTCCTTTCCTAGTATTATCCAGCAACACTTGTTCACAGCACTACTTTCTTCTTCTCCAAATAGCAACTTTCTAGTTCCTTTATTTCATAGAGTTTTCAGGAACTGTTTTGCTTGATGTCTGCGTGAATGTCACATTTTATTACATTTCATGGCGTTAACTCTGTATTTTCCTTATTTGTTAAAATATTTGGAGCAAATAGATATTCTTTATTCTTTTCTTCTTTAAACTAACAGAATTCTCTGGGTTAATTAAGACTAATGAGCATCCAGGATATTGGGTGGGTGAAGACAGGCCAGTCCCAAAGCACTGTGTGGAGATACCTTGTCAGTTTTACTTCAGTGCCCAAGCTCCCAGCAGCTTTTCCTCAGGAAAACTAATTATGAGATAAATCTCCCAAACAAGCAGCTTCTGAACTGTTTAGCTGTTATGAACATTGAATAAATGACTCGTTCCATCTAGGAAGATAGCTTATTCCGGTGCAATCAATAAAGCAGTTGTGCGGTTCAGTGACAACAAGGAGGATTCGCTGGCTGCTCTTTCCCTTGCCAGGTGACATCGTTCATCTTGCACAAACCCACAAACTGATGCAATATTCAACAGGAGCCATTGAAGCAATGTCAGAAGTGAGACCACGACATCCAGCAGCGATGCTGGGGGGTCTCCAGACCCTCATCTTCCCCACCTAGTTGATGGTGTCCACGAGAACAGACCTTTTGGCTCTTTTTGTCCCAGGACAGGTAGTTTACCTGTCTTGCCAGTCTTGTTTTAAGAGCCACGGGTACAATTTGATCATGGTTGTGAACTGCTCTAAAAACATCACCCGCAGACCATTGGAAATTTTCAGGACAACAAGCAATGTCAAATATGAGCCCAAGACAAATACTTCCAAGCATTGCAGCATCAGGTGGATAATAGGCTGAGTAAATGCAGTTTTTCCTGACCTATTAAACATTAAAGCTCAGATCAGACAGTTAGTTCTGCTCACAGATGAGCAGATACCATTTTGAGGATTACCTTGCCAAGGCTTGGTCCCATGTTACTCACGGAGAAAACAAACACTGCATTGGCTTTGCTGAAGGATGAGGAGTATGGGATTGCAGCCTTCAGTTCCAGATTGCTTTGTCTGTAGTTATGGAAACTAATTGGACAAAAATAAAAGACAAAATATTGGAGATGTAAGAAGCGTTTCAGTCTTTGAAATCGCACTTCTACCTTCTATTTCTCATTTCTGTAGTCTTTCCCTGCTTAGCATGCCACGTTACAAAACCACAGGTGGGGACTTTGAAGATTTCTTTACCGCTTTTAATGACTCGCACTCAATTTTAAGTTGCGCTAGCTATCCAGATAAGGACGATTTCAGCACTTTTTGTCCTTATTTGCATCTAATTATCTGTGAACACCCTAATATTTTCTAATCTTTAGCATTTCATGAGCAAACAGTATATAAATTATTTTATTTGATTCTAAACAGTTTATCATTCCCAGTCAACTAATTGCCCTCTTTTTCCAATAGCCACCACTGTATTTTTAATAGCTATCCACTACCTTATTTTTCTGAACATGAGACTCATTCTTGAGTACTTTAAGTTTTTGAATAAGCATTGGGATTTATCACACATGAGTTTTACAAAAGTGGCGACTAAAGAGCAACTAGAGGTAACATTTTCTCTTCCTAAATAGCAAATTAATGGAGCGTTCTTATATCTCGTCCTGATTCTGGACGCTCAGCTTGCAATTGTAACCGCATTCCTAACACTGTTGTCTAAGGTTCCTGTGCCATCTGCTTGTGTTCAGGAATTATTTTTGCCTGCTGTCTCTCAATTCTCCCTTTGCCTCCTTGGTATCTTGTCATCTCATTGTTACAGAAGAAACTTCCCTTTGGCATCTCTTGCAGTTCTTTTAAGCTTATTTTTCTTAAAGTGGCCATTTTTTATTGTGTTGCTAGAAATCAGAGGGTTTTCCTGATGGGGCACATCCCTTTGCCTACAGCTCAGAATATCCTGACCCTCTCTGTATTTCACCACCCAAATTCAGTCAGGCACAAATAGCTCATCCCTGCTTTCCATGATTAGTTCTTAAAATGCAAAGTTGCAGGTAACGCTAGGAATGAAACAAATGTGTCACCCACGTTTGTTAATGTTTTTGCTCATAGCTTAATCCCCAAAGAAGCAAGTCTTGGCAAAAAACGATAATAATTCTTTCTTTGTCAAGCTATGCAAACTATATTTGGGATACAGAGCACCTGTGCTTAAAGCTGCTGTTTGGGCACCTTTCAGCAGGTTCCGTATGTTGTTGTGCTTCTCCCATCTGAAGGTTTATCAATTCACACAGTCTTTGTGTAGCGATGAATCTGCTCAAAAAAAGGCAAAGCAGGCTTGGATAAAGAGTAAGAAAACTAATAACTAATCTAATAAAACCAGCAGTCATATGCAAACACTCAGATAAAAGAGTGACATGAGCAGTTATTCTGCAGATCTCATAATCCTGGGAGCTGAGTTTATTTGCAAGTTAATGGGATCAGTCGATAAGGGAGCTAATTGTCTCCTGAGATTTATAGAACAAACCATGAAAGCATTTTTAAAGAAATGCAGAAATTATGGAAGAGCTAGGCCATTTGGCTTATTAGGTAATCAAATTGGAGAAGTTAACCAGACGCAGTATGCATGTGTGAAAGCACCCATTTTTATATACGGGCGTATATATGTAGACCAAAATAATTATGTTTACAAATTGCGTCCTCATCTCATTTCATATTAAACCTCAGTCTGTCAAGGTTGTCTTTCCTTCAGTGCCTTTGTAAAATGCAACATTCTGATGTTAAATCATACAACCGCCAAGCCTTTCTTATTCACAAAAAACTCTGGAATGAATGTTGGGGACTGATTTGCACTGTTTAGCAGCTGCAGAAGCTATGTAAATACACAAGAAATGAGAGGGAGATTTATGGCCTAACAGCAATATTTCAGTGCTGCCTCCTACTAGGACTTACCTTTGCTAATTTTCATGCTTGCCATGGTTTTTCTTTCATCTACATCACAGCTAAAGAGGTCTAGCGTGCTTTCAAGACCTAAATATACTTAAATGCAAAGTAACTTAAAGCATGTAGAAGAAGATAAAAATGATAGTAAGATGGTTAATACCATCACTTATGTGTTATATGATGATTTAACATAGACGTGGGGATTGTAAGCAGGTTTCTCTAGCATATGAAATTATACCACCAATCTGTACAAAACAGATTTGCCATTAGTGTTATTATCACGGTTGCTGATGAAACACAACATGACTAGTTGGTTCCTGAAATTCTGTCCAAAATAATGAACTAGCCTAAATCAGCATTTTCAACTCAAATGCCCCAAATAAAGTTCTCAATTTGGGATATTCTCCCCAGATCTTACTCTTTGGAGTTTCCATGTGTGTCACCGAAGGACATGGAGCCATTGAAATTCAAGTTTTAGGTAGGTAATTCTTTGTGCTGGCGCATGTATTGATTGCCTTTTAATCTACCTTTATATGCATCTGTGCAGCATCACTGTCAGTGCTTTTCACCCCGAGGGAACACAGGGGCATCTCAGCAGTGCAACACGTGAGAGCGGTGCAGAGTTCCCGTTTCTTTTGTGGCTTTAAGTCATAAATTCAGAAGAAACATTCAGTTTTTCATGCTTCCTGCTCACTGTGCATAAAGTTCTGCTTAGGGAGCTGATAGAAAAGCTGTTTCGTCCTGAGACACGACGTTGCCTGGCTTTGTGGCTCGATTCAGTCCCGTGTCAGGCTTGTAGGATGGATGCCCATGTGCCCTGGATTTGCATCCTGCAAGGAAAGGCTGCACACACCGTTATTCCCAGGTGCCTGGCCCTCAGTCTTTCATCAGAGAGCCTGGGAACTGCTGGCAGCCCCTTCAGCTAAGACCAAACCACTACAAATTCTTAATTTCTCTGAATTAAAAAGTGCTGTAAGTCAGCGACAAGCCTAATACTTTTCTCTTAAACTTCTTAATAGACTTTGCTCTTCTATTTACTAGAAAAGGAGCCTCCTACTGGTGGCAATGACAGATGTAAATGACAACTTCAGAATTTGTATGGCAAGATCGGGCTGAAGTACAAACACAGCAAATAGCTGCTGGCAGCCTTTTATTTTCAAAGGTTTTACCTCCTATGCAGCTTTGTGACTCACAGGGTTGTCTTGTCATTGGCAGAGGAGAAAATTTCTCCCTTTGCTTACTGCAGTTAAGGCATCAATATTTGCCTTATTGGCAGTTCTTGTTATCCCATTCGTACCACTGGACACCATTCCTGTGCTCAGGTGCCATCCTTCTACCCCAGGGAAATGGGATTGTTGTGGAGTCAGGTATAATACCTGACTTTTGACTCGGTACAATTGCTCTTTCTTGGTCTATTTTCTTTTTTCCTACTTGGAAATTCTAGAGGCCCTTTAATCACTGCACTCCACGCTCCCTTGAACAACAAAATAGATCCTTCTATTTGGCTTTTAAGATTCCTGTTGACTTTAAAAGATGGATGTGGTTTCCCCCTTTTCCACCCATTTTCTCCTCTGCACTTTTTATATCTTTTGTATTAAGAAAAAGACAGCAGAAGGGAAAAAACAAAAACCACCAACAACAAAACCCCCAGAACCCAAAACTACACCAAATAGAGACTTTATGGTTCTGGTGTCAGAATGCTTTGCCAAATGAAGCCCAGAGAGATTAATTGTCTCTTTGCCCATTACAGTTGGATAAAGTGATTTTAGAGTGACTAGAGGCAGTCTAGTAAAAAAAGCAATTTCTTTCCACATAATTTTCTATGGCATTTGTGGTTTGTGTCTTTGTTCTCCTGCTCTCCGTGACTACCATTTTTCCTTCAGAATTGTCTGCAGGGGACAATCACAAACCAAGGACAAAACCAGATTATTTACCAGTAACTTGAGTTCTCCTACAGGCTCATTTCCCCCCCTAGAACCATTCCAGCTCCCTCCTCCCTATTCAGAGGTAGATATTTGCAGTCAGTTGAAGTAGGAGGGCAGAGCAGTGATTCACACCTACCCGAGGTAAAGTGGCATTCAATTCATGCGCTAGTTGTACCTACCTGAAATTTGACAACTTCAACAGCTCTTTGATGGCGTTCGCATAAATTCCTCTAAAGACCACAAATCTGTGGAAGAGGTAACACACACCCCCCCTTAAAATAGAAAAAGAAATTCAGTTACTGGTAAGTAATACAGTTTTATTAACGATGTCAAGCCATAAGGACTCCTGCTCATCCCCAGTAACCTGTAATAAGCACGCCATTTACTTATTTAGTGTGCCAAATTGATAACTATTATGAAAGTATTTTACACTGAATATAAATGAACCAAACATTCCCGAATCTTTTCATAATTTATATTCTGTGAGAATTCCAAACCATTTTGAAGATTTTTCTGAGAGCACGAGATGATACTAAACTCGCTAGACTTAGGATGTACTATGTTTTTATCTCCCTGTAAAAATCTGCTATATTTATGGCTCTGATTCCATACACATAAAAACTTCAACTGATTTCAGTTGCTCAGAATGAATTCCTTAAAAATAATTACCTAATTCCCCCCTCGGGCTTGACCCAAAGCTACATGAAGTAATACAACTCTCTTGAATTCACTGGGCTTTGGATCATGGTCTTTTGAGTCTGTAACATTTAAACATAGTTAAAGTGCTTAGAAACAAAGGAAAAAAGATGCTTAGGAAAATTACTAAACAACATCTGGTGTGTTCGTGTCTGCTTTCTTGTATTCAGCTGTGAAACAATGTTTTTCTTCTTTACTGTGTTATAGGTAAAATGTGTAAGAGAAAATATCATCATAAATAATTCTTTAAAACAATCATGTTTCTGCCTAACCATCAAAGCATCTTTCTATTTGCAGACATCTAGGAGCAATAACTTTCTTACTTGTAAATACTATAAACTTTCATCCTATGCAAGAAATTATCAGAATGGCTTCTAAGGACTTTTCTTAAACCTTCCAAGTTTTTTGTCTTTATTAAACTTCCTTTTTTTCTCAAGCTCCTCATTGTGACTTCCTGTGTTTATAAAACTTTTCATGTTTATTTCAGTGCCAGTTTATATTCATTCTAATTTTAATTTTCCAGTTTTGATCTTGAAGGGAAAGCAGTATATAGGAACATGTTCTCAGAGAAGTAATTATTTCACTGATGTAGTTTTGTTTGGTTGCAGTCAGCTCAGAATCAAACCCAACATGTATTAGTAACCTGATAACCACCAAATTATCAGTAGCTGCATAAAACACTATACCCTGTGATCAGATCAGGAGGGAACATTTCTGGGAATATGTCCCATTGCCAGGGAGAATTATGAGTCCATATCTCAAATCTGGGCCAGATACTAGTGTAGAAGAGTAGAGGAGACAGATGATTTAATGCTGCTTAGCCTAGAAGTTGCTTTGTGTGAAAAATGCTCTTTTTTGCTCTAAAGAATAGTACTGCAAACAGGAATGTTAACTCACTGTTGCGCTTTCTTTCTACATAGATACCCTGCAGTCGCAGCTTATCAATATGGGTGTTATTCCTACACTAGTGAAATTGTTGGGCATTCATTGCCAAAACGCAGCTCTGACAGAGATGTGCCTTGTTGCATTTGGCAATTTAGCAGAACTTGGTAAGTCTACAGTATTCATCTCAAATCTACCTCCAGTTTTCATAAAGTTAAATCTTAAGGCTAACAGAAGCCTTGCACTGATGTTTGTTCCATTCCTTTTGGTACATTTAATATTTAAAGCAAGCAGTTTCTGCTTATTGTCTCTAAAATCTATAGCTGTCTCCCTCCAGTAACTGAAATTTATGTAGATACTTAGTACAACCTTATGTTTTATGTTAAAGTTCACTCAGGCACATTTTAAATCATCTAAACAGTATTTCCTGAGTGCTGCTACTTACTGTGAATTATTTATTAATAATATAATTAATGTATCCTGGTGTAGCTCCACAAAGATACATCAGGATTAAATTTGGCTCATGGAAGTCACCAAATGAAACTGAGACAGGCTCGGTTCATAAATCTGCCTATACAAGATTCCTTTAGGTGTAGAGCTTTAACATGTTCCAGACTAAACACTTGCATGTATATATCATTAAAACTACTAAGCTGTAGATGTTATTTTTCCTAAGTTTAGTTAAAACTTCATTTAAATGGAAGTTTGTGGTCCTGCTTTGATCCAGTGTGTTTGCAAGGGGATGAGTTTTCATTGGCATTCCACAAGGCGTAAACCAAAAGGTTGTTAGGGCCCATGTTTTATTATCACTCGTGTTTTACATTGCTGTTCTTCTTTCGCAAAACTCTTCTGTGAAATTTTAGTCTTATGAGGTTTTTTTGCACCGAAGTACAATAATATAGCAGTTGTGATATTATCCAGTATTTTTAAGAAGATTTGGCAGTTCAAAATATGGAGAAAAAAACCCCTATCTGTGAATCTGTACTATTTGGCAGCCTGAAGTTATTCACAGCTGTCCTAAGTTCATAGATTTCAAGGCCAGAGAGAATATCATGTTATCTAGTGTAGTCTGGCCACACACATAATACCTTTGCTTATAGCAGCCAAGTCTACTCAACAAAACAACAACAGAAAGAGCCGTCAAAACAGCACTAAAGAAATGAACAGATCAGAGGTCTTCAAGGTGGGCACTATGTATTGTGTCTGCATGGCAGAAAGTATAATATGAGTCATACTCTGCAAATTCTAGTGCTAAAATGCAGCTAAAACCGTAAGGATATTAAATATAACAAAAAATATATTCACTGAGAACTACATTCCCTGTCCTTCTTGGAAAGATCCAGCTCTGTCCAGCTCAGAAATAAGAACCATGGGAAGGAAGCCCAACAGCAGCCGCTTCCCTTCCCGCACACTGGAAAGATGCTCGTCCTTTAAGACTGGCACAAAATTAATTTAGCTTGTAATACTTTAATCTCCCTTAAGCAATAGCTTAGTCAATCACATTGTAACTGTAATAGTTTATTTTTGCCTTGTAACTTCAGGGAATTTTATTGTCAGGTTATCATTTTTCATCACTTCAGAGACAACTGCATTGCATAAATCCCTTGAGAAGCATTATATGAAACTCTTATTCTGTGTCAAAGCAGGGTAAAAACCCAAAAAAAAAAACAGTGAATGATGGTTCTGCTTTTAAAAATACAGGAAAGGTTAAAAATCCACTTTGAATCTGCTATGTAGTTGCGCGTATTGAAAGAAAAGAATAATGGAGTGTGCACAAAAGGGTCTGGGTCTGCAGTTTGTGCTTTTCCCCAGTGCTTGGGGTCAATTCTACATTAAAATCATCCCTAACCCTCCACTGCAGCAGTAGCAAAGCTTCTGGAAGGTTTTCCTAACTACAGATGGCTCTCAGGAGGTGGCAACTGGAGAATGCGGAACACCAGCCCCACCACCTGCATCCCCTGTAATGCTGCCAGCGAGGGGGAATAAGATACAGGCACTGCAGCAAGAGATGCTATTGTTTAATCTATATTTGAAGAACCATTATTTGCTGGCCAACCTCCTGGTAGCGAGGGAGCCCATCTGTAAAGGTGTTTTATGCTGTCTGTGTGGTATGAAACGGCCCCGCAACAGCAACACAGGGATTGCAAAGGGAACGCCACCGTCATGCAACCACATCAATATTAACGCGTTCAGTGTGGCCCTTCATCTCTCCCATAGAAAATGCGGCATATAATCTGTTAGTCTTCCTGTTAAGCTGAGGGAAATCAAAGACTTTATATACATATATATATATATATATATATATATATATATGTGTGTGTGTTACTGTTTCTATAGCTACCTTTACATTCTATTGGGCAGAAGCAGCCCCAACAGCCTTGATAATAGATGTATAGATTTTTAACAGCCTTAATCGCAATTAATTCAGGTCAGTACATTTATCATAAAGTGCTAGACATGTTTCTTTTCATTTAGTGACAAGCATGAGTCTATTGTTCCTGTCTGTGAAGAGCACTTAGTCATCTTACTGAATAAATCTGGTCATAAAGAGAAAAAAACAGTCCTACCTTTTGATGTGGCTTGTTGACTTGATACGGTATTTTTCCTTTTGCTTCGCAGAGTCAAGTAAAGAGCAGTTTGCCTACACAAACATTGCTGAAGAGCTTGTGAAACTGTTCAAGAAGCAAATAGAACATGATAAAAAAGAAATGATTTTTGAAGTTTTGGCTCCCCTGGCAGAAAATGGTGAGGATTCTTGTTTTCTTACACTTTTTTTTTTAATTAATTAATTCCTTTATATGTATTTTGATGCCTTTTACAGGAGCTAAATGTGAAGTAACCGGCGGCCTCATTCAGCCGTGGGTGATGGTTGCGGGGACAGTTTGATATGACGTGAATAGGTCTTAATTGTCTGAGCATCTCACAGAAGCCAACAAACTGTTAATGCCAATTCCACCTCTGATTCACTCTGTATATGATTAGGTTATATTTTATTTCCCTGTACCTCCAGTGGGAATATTAAAGGCGCAATATGTGCAGGATCCCCCTGCCGGGATGTTCCTCCCAAATGAGCTCTGGGTGCTTTGTGTAATCTACTGTCTGCCCTTAAAGGAAACAGAAATGAGTTACCAGGTGGAACTGGACTGAAGTGGGGGCCATTCTGAATGTGGGAGACACCACAGTCTATAGATGGCTCTATAACCTTGGTTTAATCACCTCAGCGCTAAAGCTTTTTTGAATGCAATCAAGTATGAGATAGAATTGTGGACTCTGTTAGGTTTCATCCTACTCGGCTGTACACACAAGCTGTATCTATTGTACATAGTATAAATCAGGATAAATTTTTACTTCAATTTAAAAAGTTCTGTCTTTTATTTTATGTGAAAATAGGATTCCTTTTTTGAGTTCTAAAAATGCACATTTTGTCAAAATAAATTAATTTGCTCTATAACAACAACTAGCAAGTTGCTCTAAGATAGTGCCGTACTTGGAGACTGACACAGAATTGGATCCAAGCTTTTGCAAGTTTGACTCAGTTCCAATGCTTACTTTTTCTTAGACTACGTTTTATAGTCGCAATAAAATTCATTAAGTTTACTGCTGCTGAATATAACTCAGGTGCTTGCAGGTAATGAGACATTCAGCTGAACTCTTCCACTGGGGATTCAAGGCACACTTAGCTAAGTTCACTGTGCTGGTACCATTCAGGTGCTTTTGATTGTAAATAATCAGCAATAGGTCAAGAGGCAAAAATATCTAAATGAAGTATTTGCAGTCTGGATTTCGGTGGTTGGGGTTTTTTAGGGTTGGGTTTTTTTTGCTGCTTTGTTGTTTCAGAACACGGGTGTAGTGATTTATATTTCACATCACAGCACACCCGCAACCCAGTGTTCTATATCTAAAGGAACTCTCTATCTTTTTGAAGTACTTCAGTAAAAAAAATACGTATTTATAAAAATCCCAACTGGATATTTTACATTCCCTAACAAAGTTCATGAGAAGGTCAGTCGCTCTTGGAGGAACAATTAATTTAACTCAGGCAAAAAAACCTGGTGACAACAGGAAATTGAGAGTCAGGCACATCCTTCCCCAGAGGTAGAACACTTTTCCTCACCCAATTTTCACTTCTAAACTAGACGAAAAAGAGATTTCCAAAGCTTTGGCCTCTCAAAATATTTTAATTTGGGTTAAACTCCTTATTGTATAAACACCATTGCATGCAGAAAGCTAAAAGAAATCCATTGTTCGCACATTTGTGCTGAGGTTTGTGACTGTGCTTCCTAAAAATCAGCATGCAAAACCTACCAGAATCCCTTTCACCCAAAGAAAGACATAACAGCATGAGCCAACCCGCCATTCCCGCTCAATAGAAAGGGAGATTTGGCATGTAAAGGAGATTCCCAGCTTCGATTCACAGGGAAAAATCTGTTGAAGATTTTGTTGGAGAAACAACAGGAAAAATATTGCTCCCAAGTCCTATTTCACCACCTGAAAAACATTGACCACCTTCTCTGTTGAGCCCAGTTCCCAATAAAAACTACAATGAGTTCACCTCAGCAGTTCCCAGGTTTCCTTCAGTCACAACAAACTTCTCTCTCAGCCCAGCTTTTGGGATTTGGCCTCACTGTGCTCCTGGAGCCCTTGCAATGAATGCCACAAATCTTGGCAAGCTAAAAGAAATGGGGGATTTGAGATTTCATCCAAAAGTTCAGTGTTCTGCACTTGCATGTCTCGGTCAAGTCAGTAGCTCTTCTGTACTTAAACAAAAGAAGAAACCCTAACTTTGTTCTGCACCACAGTCCGAAGTCTTTGAAAAGCCCAAACAGTCCCTCTGAGTGATGACTGAGATGCCACAAGTTTGCTGTAGAGAAATATCCTCATTTTTGAGAAGCAAAGGGCACCTCCATACAGCTTCAGCGAATAGTTTTACTGGAAAGGCAGCCAGAGCTGGGTGAGACCCTGGGAATAATAACATCATAATAAATAATAACAGAAGTTGGCCCTGAAAATGTGAAATTTAAAAGTTACAATTTTATCTACACAAGCTGACAGTGAGACCATTGGCATCACTGCTTCTTTTCACAGAATCATAGAATCATTTCAGCTGGAACAGACCCTCAGGATCATCGAGTCCAACCATAACCTAATAAATACAACTCCAGCACTAACCCATGTCCCTGAGAACCTCGTCTAAACGCCTTTTAAACCCCTCCAGGGATGGTGACTCCACCACTGCCCTGGGCAGCCTGTTCCAATGCCCAACAACCCTTTCTGAGAAGGATTTTTTCCTAATATCCAATCTAAACCTTCCCTGGCAGTCTGCCCTGCATGTATTTACAACAGATATACTTCAAATGATGATTCTGACCGCTCTTACCCCTGTTGTTCTTCAGATGTCATTAAGCTGCAGCTGGTTGAAGCAGGCTTGGTCGAGTGCTTACTTGAGATCGTTCAGAAGACTGTGGACAGTGACAGAGAGGATGATATTGCAGAGCTTAAAACAGCTTCTGATCTTATGGTTTTATTATTGCTTGGAGGTAAGTACGGTGTGTCGCCACCTTCTGCAAGGCAATAGCAGGTGCCTGTAATGCCATTTGGCTGCTGAATTTTATTATTTCATTGTCTAAATAACCTCGAGGACCTGCTACCTGCCAGTTAACACTCAACGGGGCAGATTTTGTCTCTCATCCCATTGCAGGGCTGGATAAATTGTAGTGAAGCCAGCAGAGCTTCCCGGACATAAAGAGAAGGATTTTCCCTAACAAACCTTTCTTTGGCTTGCTGACTGTCTATGCTTTTTACCCCAGATGAATCCATGCAGAAGTTATTTGAAGGAGGAAAAGGCAGTGTGTTCCAAAGAGTACTTTCATGGATTCCTTCCAATAGCCATCAGCTACAGCTTGCAGGAGCACTGGCTATAGCAAATTTTGCCAGAAATGGTAAGAATATGCCATAATAGCTTATGTTAATTTATATGTGTCCTTCTATAATGCTCTGTCTGTACAGCTACAAACAAAAGCTGTGCATCACGGTAAAGCTGTTATTAAGCTATATAGCAACATCAGCAGTTTTATATTTTACAGTCCCCAAAAGAATTAAGCCTACTTTAAAAATACTGTTTCACATTTGTAGAGAGGTATAGATGATTTCTGCCTTCTTCAGTGCTTCTTATAACACTCCTCTGAATTTGTCATGAGCACTACGACTCCCATTGACAATGGTGGTCAAATTCTCAACAATAAAATCTAGAAAGGAGCAAAGAAATAACCCTTCTAAAAAAGCTCTTGTAAAAATCTTAGTAATGATCTTCCATTCACAACTGACTTCTCTCATCTCGCGCAGACGGAAACTGCATCCATATGGTGGATAATGGCATAGTTCAAATCCTGATGGATCTGCTAGACAGACACGTGGAGGATGGAAATGTAACTGTGCAACACGCTGCACTGAGCGCTCTCAGAAACCTGGCTATTCCTGGTAAGCCTCGCTTTGCATCGCTAATTACCCAAAGGTGAAATTGTGTTCTGTCACTGCACGAGGGTGGGAGAGCTGACAGTCCTGGAGGCAGCTCAGATTTCTGCTTTTCATTCAGGCCCGTCATCGCTTTTATGTCTTTTGCACAGCAGCTGTGACCAGCAGTTTTAAATATATCGCAGGGCTATTGACTGTCTTTTGCCACTTTGACCCCCCAGTATCATCCCCAACTAAGGAAAGGGCGGCTCTGTAACAGGCAGGGAGCTGAGGAGCCCCCGAGGATGGTTTCTCCATCCTTTCTGTCCAGAGCACACGGCCTTGCTATTGCTGTTGTTCCATCTGGGGTCTCTCTCACAGCTGAGTGTCCCCACCAGACAGCAGTGCCCACTTGTGATTTCCTCAGGCTTTGACAATTCCCAAACTAGAGCTGGAGGAAGCCTGTTAGAATAGCCAGCCCATTGCAATTAGTTACTGTTTGTAGGCAATGAACTGAACGCTAATTTTGTCATTTTTAATAACTTAATTTGCATGAGTTTTGATTACCCAAGCATAGAAGGCAGAGTACATGCGCATAAAAACAAAGCGAGTCTGTAATACTTGTCTATGCCTTCTCATACCGAGCCAAAAATAAAGTCTTTCATCCATTTAACCTTGTTTTACTATTTTCAGTTTTGACAAACGATAGCTTTTTAAAAATGATCATGCATACATAACTAAACCTGTGCAGCTTTAGAAGTTTGCCGTTTGCTTACCTTTCTCAGGTGAGTAATTCTGTTAACTTCACCAGTCCAAAAGCTTCCCTGCCGCTTGTGCTCAAGGATGTCTGCCAGAGACCTATGGAAGATTTAATGTATATTGTTAGAAAAAAATGAGCAAGTAATAACTGGCCTCAGTGGTGAACTGCTTGTTAAACACTACTCTCAATATGGAATAAGTGTTTTTTTCCTAAGTATCATATTAGACCAAGTTTGCGCCTTACATACATTGCAGAGAGGTTCATGAAAGTAGAGAACATGGACTAGCGGAGGGGATGAAAGAGTATGAGGCAGCTACAGGCTCAGACATTTCAGGCCACAGCGTTGTTTGTATAAAGTATTGGAACCAGGTAAGAAGTTACTCTGCTAATCGGATGCTTTAGTTCCTTTGCCTATGTGAAACAGAAGGTTGTTGTTGGGAATCAGAGAAGTTTCCTCAGATTTGGGACCTCAAGTACTACCCTGAGCTTCTGCTTCATGTGTTTTGTAGAAATCTCCTTCCCTAGCCCAAGGGGGCAAAGTCTAGTCTTCAGTTTACATTCAGGCTGAACACTGGAAATTAGATGTACATGGTAGGAAAAAGCAGTTAATTTCACACCTGTGTCGTAGCAACCATGAGGTTTTTCCACAACTCGGTATTATCAGTGCACACTCACGTTCCTGAAGGGTTCACAAGCTGGTTTTTAAACCGTCAGAAAATTTGCTTCAAGACCGTTTTAGAAATAAACTGCATCTTCCAGAAATGCTCTTGAGATCATTCCTGTTCTTTATTCATGCAGTTGTAAATAAGGCTAAGATGCTCTCAGCTGGTGTTGCAGAAACTGTATTGAAATTTCTCAGATCGGAGATGCCCCCTGTTCAATTCAAGCTGCTGGGAACATTAAGAATGTTAATAGATGCACAAGGTAAAAATAAACTGTTCTCTATGTGAAGTGATTCTCTTTGGTTCAGTCTGTGATATGCTGCCAAGATTCTTACAAGAGGGAAGCAGAGGGGTTTTAAAAACGTCATTCTTGAAGTCTTGGAATAAATCTAATATATATGTAAAGGGAGAGGAATGTGGGTTGATTTTTTATTTTCAGAACTCCTAAATCGACTGCCAGGGACCCAGAAAATGCTTATTTACTTTTGTACTTAAGAACACTCCTACTGTCACATTACAAGTGTGTAACTGAGGCGTGTTTTACGCAACCACTCCTGTTTTACTGTTCACTTACTGCATTTCCTGGCTGTACCTGCAGCAGATTAGTGCACTTGTTAATTAATTAACTGCAGTTCCAAAACAGAACAAGCACCTTTTAGTTCATCACCTCGTTCCAGGATAAGAATTTATAAAATCAGAAGCCTGCTAAAAAGCAAAAGTAGTTAATGAGATAAATTAGCCAGGTATTTATTTTTGACCCAGTCCTGCAGAAGATCCGTTCTAGTTCTAGCAAAGCTGTTAGAAATTCACTGGAGAAACTTATGTGACTTATAAAAGCCAATAACTGACCGCAGTGCTCCCTTCTGCACTTATATTTTTGACCTAGCCCACCTGGGATGTGACATCACCTGTGTTTTCCCTGTTGTTAACCAATGCACAAACCTTATTAACTGGGGTGATAAGTTGTTTTCAAAAACTGAATTATGAATGTTGTTCTGCACTTTATTTCCATTTTGACTGGCTTTGCTTGCTCCCATGCAGCTTAGACTTTCCCCACTGCTAGTGCAAGCTAGTGAAGTCCTATTTAACCAACTCCTAGTGAGTAACTTTGTTGTTGTGTTGTTGGCTCCGGCATCATGCAGCAGAAGCAGCTGAACAGCTGGGCAAAAACATCAAACTGGTGGAACGGTTGGTGGAGTGGTGTGAAGCCAAGGACCACGCAGGTGTGATGGGAGAGTCCAACAGACTACTTTCTGCTCTTATAAGACACAGCAAATCAAAAGTAAGTCAGTAGTAAGAAAGGTGGGCTTGTAAGAGCTGTTACCTCTGCACTTGGTGTTGGTAGGTGTGTGATCCTTCCAGAGAGCCAGGCTGGTTAATTCATGGGTTGCATCCCCTCTGTGACACAAGTGCCAGGTTTAAAGGCTCACTGGAATAATAATAATAAAAATAATAATAAAAAAAATAATAAAAATTGAAACAAAACAAAACAATTTCAGAGTTGGAGGCTGGTTGAAGGAACACTCTTCACATTTATGTGGCTAAATCTCGACTTATTTTTGATTGTATTGTATCCTCTAGAAGTTCAGCATGCTGCACTTTGTACATTTTAAGGATGCTATATAGGAAGAGCCATTGCGCTCAGTTGTTATGATGTTGCTATATATTTACCTAAAATTGAGATCCAGAAATAGCCTGTCCCGCTGCTCTTCATACAGCATATTCCAGAGGTTTAAGATTCTAATGGATCATTGGAAATTATCATTTATTCCAAATTCCAGAAGTTTGCTTGTACACGATAAAAGGCGTGACATTAAGAGAAGCTGGGACAAATAGTTCTGCCACCCTCACCCCATCACATTCGCATCAGCTAAATACCTTTGCACAAGCAGCCCAAGGGCACAGTGTGTCAGGCAAAACAGAGCCCAAGAAGGGACAAAACCATCACCGAATGTCAGGGATTGGAAGGGACCTGGAAAGCTCATCCAGTGCAATCCCCCCATGGAGCAGGAACACCCAGCTGAGGTTCCACAGGAAGGTGTCCAGGCGGGTTTTGATCTGGAAACAAGCTGTTTCAGGCTCAGACTTCATTTAGTGTGATCACCGACAGGCTGCGTGACTGAGCTTAAATAGCGAGCGTGATTTGGAGAACTCAGACTTAACAGCAACCTCTTCATTCCCGCACAGCATTTGCAAAGTGAAAAATGTATCACGGACTTAATCTATACTGAGCATCTCTGGAAACAAATCAAGAGATGTTAGAAATTTAAATCTTTGCTGATTTCTAATATTACTGTCTCTCTAATGCTCATTCTCCATGTTTTGTTCAGCCTCTAAAACTGATCAGATTCCATCTTTTCCAAGTTCTCAGTTCACCTACACCGCAAAGCCCGGTCCACAAGATGCACACCTAGATGACATACACCACCACAGATGTGTGGTTTTTTCTATAGTCTCTACAGGAAAACAGTTCTAAATACAGAGACAATATTGATGACACCAAGTAAATATTAATATGGGAGTTAACAGAATGATCACTTTTGTGTGGTTCATGTACTCATAGAGGAAATGTGACTGAAAGAGAACAGAGCAGGCTTTTTAATGCTTTTACTGCCCTCTAGGTTTGAATATAAGTACAACTGTATGGTTCTTTACAGCACATCAGATTTGAATTCCGGTTTTAATATGAAAGGATTTTGGCTGATATTTACACAGGCAACAGTGGTTTAGAAAACTTAAGTCTCATTCTCAAAAATGGAGTAGGTACTTGTGAGTTAAGCCACATGAGCACCAAACCTGAACTATTTGGTGCTGCCTCTTACAGGGTGACGTTCACTATCAAAATTTAAAACAATGTTGTTATCAATGGTGCTGATTGATTCCCAAGGCTTATATAGGGCCAAAATCCCACACCTATTCTAATAGAAATTAGCAGTTCCCAGATTACTCCATGAAGTCTCAAAACTACTCTGGAGATCCACCAGAAAAATCAGAAATAACAAGATACAAGTACTTACCTGTTTGCATACATTATATCATTCAGAAAAAATAGGTTTTAAACATGAAATTCTTTAATGATTAGGCTATGACTTGTGCTGCTAGCACCTTCAATCTGGTTATCTAGGTTTCAAGGATTATGATCATATCGTGTCTGTTTCCTTGCATAGAGAACTTTACTGCACAGTCTGTGCAAGCACTGGACCATAAATAATTCTAAACTCATGTACCAGTTAATGAGTTTTGACTCATGGCTGGAGTTAGAACAGGTTGTGTGCTTCAAATGGAAATCCAACATGCTGATTAAAAATCATTTTCAAGAAATAACTACTATTTCAAAACTTTGCGTACCCACAGAACAAAGCAAAAATAATAAAAAGCAAACCACATTTCCTTGCACACTTTTCCTTTGGCATGCCAAGGTACCCGATTTTCAGGCAAACATGCTGCAAGTATTTTTGGGACATATCATGGTGAAAACATCAGGTGCAAACTCACTTTTTGAATGACAATTAACAAGTAATCAAAGACCTGTAGACACCAGAAATCTTTATTCATCCTTTGTAACGTATGTAAGTTGGATCAAATTTTGGACTTGCAAACAGAATCCCAGCTGCATATTGGTGTCCCAGAACTATCCTTCCCTAACTGGTTCTGTTCTTGAAAGAAAAGCAAATACTGCTCCTTTTCCCACCCATTTCTGACAATCTTTGTTCAATTACACCATTTCTATTACATAGGTGTAATATTTGTGATCTCGCCTCTCTGAACACGTTGAAGAAACTCTGAAGATTCATTAAGTATTTGATAACTGTATTAAAATTATATTCTTGTGCCTCCTTATCCCAAATATAAGGTTTGCTTGGTGCTTTTGATAAGCTGCTCTGAACATTACAACATAAGGAAGGGAAAACTAATCATCTTTGAACATCAGCTGAGTACAAGGATAGCAGAGTGGGCTCATTGTGCACACCATAAGGACCTGAGTTACACAGTATAACCTGGAAAAGACTTACATGTGTCTTAATCATATGGTTAACTGGCTTGGTTTAACAGGTTGTACCTTACAGTTGCAGAGTAATAGCAGAAAGTTTACAGACATGCATGTACATTGACATATAAAGTGATGATACATGCATAAAGCCAATGAGTATCCTTACCCAAAGATAACACAGCATCCTTGATAACTCTGTTATTCAATACAGTTTGGACGCAACACAGAATTTCTTCATTCCAATGTCATTTATTTTAGGATGTAATACGGACCATCGTACAGAGCGGTGGCATCAAGCATTTAGTAACCATGGCAACCAGTGAACACGTAATAATGCAAAATGAAGCTCTCGTTGCGCTGGCACTAATAGCGGCTTTAGAGTTAGGTGAGTATCCCAGCAGTCAACCCTACCTGTTTGCTTTGCGGTTGATGCCCAAGAGAAGTCATAGAGGGAGAGTTGTGCGAGTTTCTTTCCAGTGCAGAGCAGCCTCCTCCTTCCACCTGCCATCAGCAGTAGGGAAATACACAGCAGTTCATGCAGACATAGACAATACAACTGTGCAGAAAACTGGGCTTTGCTGCTTAGTGTGTGCTCCGTCATTCTGGTAGGTGACCGCATGATCTAGAAAGGCTCTCAGAACTTTCAGATTGTGGCTAAAACCCAAAAGGCTGACAGTAACGAAAAGTCATGCTTTAGAGCTGATAGGACCCAACTACAGTGCTACACTGGAATGGTTAACCCCCTTTCGAGGGGGCTTATCAAAGTAAAGCTTTCACTTACCTAATTAGGGAGAGCTAGAGAATACACAGAGGCGGGCGATGCCCCTGAAATGTCTTTATTAAGTTGCACAAAAGTAGATGCAAGAGTTGCCCTATGAAGGCAGAGCTGATAACATCTTGACCTGCCTTTATAATACCTCAGCTCACAAAACAAAAAGGTAAATGCTCAATAGAGATTTTGTTAGCCTATTTGCTCTTTAAGATAATGAACTAAACAAGCAACATTACATATTTTTGCTCTTGCCATCGTTGTACTACAGGAATGCTATGTTCGACTTCCAAATCATTGCCAATGCATTAGGAAATTCTTTTAATTTTAAAAAAAAGTTCCTGTTCACATGGATCATGTAACCATTCTCTATCTTGTCTTCAGATATTTAAAGGTTTATGGCCTGAATTCAATATATAACGTTTCTTAGAAAACTACATAGAAAGTAACTCGCCCTCTGATCTTGAGAAGTTTGTCACAGCCTTTATAATGGACGCTGAGCTCCCTCTACCACAGAATGAAGAATTGCACCATCTGTATTTACTAAGACAAAACTTCCAAATGCAAAATCAGGCCATGGAAGCCCTGAAAGCTGAAATATTCCAGGTGTTGGCCTACGTAGCTAGAAACTCTGGTGGCTTTTCCATCAGCTCACTGCACATTTAAGATTGGACTTTATAATTAAACTCTGTAATCATCCTTTCAAGCAGTGAAGCTATTGTACATTTGCCTAGCAAGAGCTGTGATTCTTATTGTCATACCATCTCATTTTTATGCCAATGAGCCAGGGATCACAGCACCGCTTCCACTACAGTGAGAGATCCACATTTAAATAAATGGCTGACACACGGAAGACTCAAAGCAAGCCACACTTTTCCAGATTTATAAATTTTCATTTGTATTTCAGTCACTGCTGAAAAGGACCTTGAAAATGCTCAGCTTGTTCAGATTCTACACAGACTGCTCTCGGATGACAGGAGTGCTCCAGAAATAAAATACAACTCCATGGTGCTGATCTGCGCCCTTATAGGATCTGGTGAGTATTGAGGAGGGGCTGCTTCCCTAAGAGATTTCTGGTTTTACACTTAGTTCTGGCTTTTAGCCTCAACATCGAACACGTGCGAACACACTCTGAGACTGGTTCTCTGTTCACAGTGAATGTACACAGAAAGCTTCAATTTACAATGACGCTTTATTTGTAGTGTTAATTTATAGTGTCAGGAAAGGGGCTGTTAACTCAGTTTTGGATATTGACTGCAGAAACTGGACTCTGGCTTCTGCAGGATGCAGCTAGCTCCAACTTCAGCTGACAGGAGAGCAGTGAAAGGCATTTAAAACTGCACAGGATCAGGCACATGGGAAGCAAATATATATGTAGGTGTTTGTTGCTGAGTAGGAGTTCACTAGAGTGGCCTGAACTGGGCATGAAACCAAACCAACTGCTTTGGATCTCAACTGTGAGATGTCTCGAGTACAGGGCTTTCAGCAGTTTTTTTTAATTTAATGAGTTTTCTTAATTTTATGGGCTGTTCCAAACCTTTCCTACCGTGCAATCCAGGATCAGGATCATAAAGTTGTCTCACAGCTGCAAGTAAAACATAAGGGCTGTAAACATGTGCACAGCACTGGGTGTTGTATTTGTATTAAACTCAGAGCTGAACTGTGAATGGACAGCTATCAGTGACCAAGTGCTGACACATCCATTAAAGAACCACTTCATCCACTTCACACCCCCAGAGCCGATTTGATACAGACAAGTGACATGATCTTTCAAGGCAAGCTCACTCAACCTAGTTTCAGGAATAAAGCACAAAAATATTTTCATTAAATTACTTCCTAAGCATTTGTTTTGGAAGACAGTCCAGGTGCATTTTCTTGACTGCTACACAGCAGCTT
Source organism: Patagioenas fasciata (assembly GCF_037038585.1). NCBI lineage: Eukaryota > Metazoa > Chordata > Aves > Columbiformes > Columbidae > Patagioenas > Patagioenas fasciata. The sequence continues at coordinate 77,211,011 of NC_092523.1, read as the reverse complement.
CATCATTCACCTCTACCTGAAAACCCGTGCAGTCTGCGTACGCCCCAGGCCCCGCAGTTTTCTCTTCATCCTCAAAAAGCAATTAAAAAGCAAATAAAAAGATTACATGTACACACACATTTGCGTGCTTATGTGTGTACAGAGTGCGGCTCAGTAGAAAAGTGTCCCACAGCTGCCAGCCTTTTCTATTCTTCTGCCAGTCTCATACAAAGCACCGTTTCTTTTACTATTTCCTTTTTCCAGAACCTCTTCAGAAGGAAGTGCAGAGCATGGCGTTTCTAGAAGTTGTATCAAAACTCCGCAGCCATGAGAACAAAACTGTTGCCCAGCAGGCCTCGCTAACAGAGCAGAGACTTGCTGTCGAAAGCTGAGGAAGGTCTTGTTTCCAGTGCATCCCATCACAGGTTTCAACTTTGTCCTTTGTCCTGTTGCCGCTCCCGCTGTGTTTTCCACTGTATCACTCGTGCATGCGTGTAATGTTCCCACACAGATCGATGAACTGCTGTAGGTACCCGTCCAAAAAAGGTTTCTACAAATTCATAGGTGGTGTTAACATGAACCTGTCTCCACCCGTAACTGTTCTACTTGTATTCTTGTTGCTTGGGCCACATAGTAGAATGTGCATGTTGTAGTCCTATGATGATGTAGAAGTGGTACTACACAATGACTCTTCCCTCACGCCCCCTAACTGCATAACAACGTACTACTAAATTAGGGACAATACGAGATGCAGCAAGTCCAGGCTAGAGTGCTGACTATAGGATTAAGAAGTAAATCTAGCTCCATTTTTGGTGCTTTGGAGATTCAGGTTTGAATGCAATGTACTGCTGCTCATTCACTGGTCTTGCCTATTAATGTTGAACTCGTGGTACCTAGAGGTAACAAATAAAAATTTCAGTGCTCTCACTTTATCCTGTGGTTTGTCCTTTTCTGTATTCACACACAGAAGCCGTGACCGCACCACCATGCACTGGTGAGGAGCCCTTTTCGTTCCTGGCTCTGGCCCTGATGCAATCACTGCCTTTCAGCTGAGCGAATACAAGGGCAACAATTGCAGCCACTTTGACTGTGTGCGCTCACACAGAGGCACTGTGTGGCTTAACAATTGCGCATTTGAACTGCAATACACTACACAATCCTTATCTCGTAAAGCCGTGTGGGTACGAGCACTCTCAGGCTTGCTTGGGACTGGGTTTTTGTTGGTTGGGGTTTTCTTGTAGATGGATTTTTAAAGTCCTCTCTTGCAGCAACTTTTCAACCGAACCCCATCAAGTGAGAAATGCAGCAAGCAAGTCTCCCTTTTTCTCCTTTCCTAGGTAAAGGAGGTGGGAAATTGCCAGTTTAATCATCTTATTTCACAGCACCTCTTTTGTGGGTTTTATAACATGCCATTGCACAAACCAGCAGACGACTCTGGCAAAACACGGCGCAGTTGGGACAGCAGTTTCCAGCGAGCCAGCACACGTCAGACTGTGCGATACCATTGTCTAGCTTGATCAAGCCCACAACGCACAAAGGTGATAGGATCTATAGCTTTCAAAGTGAATTCAGCACTCCAAGTGCTCAAGTGCCAGCCTCAGAAGTTTCAGGCTCCTTGTTTATCAGCAGAAGAGGCAAACCCAGAGGCCAAGCACCCATGCGATCCCAGACCGCCTGGTTTCAAAAACATTGCTTTTGACCTCCCCAAATTCACTTCCCAGCTCAGTGAAAGCCCTGGTTATCCCACAGACACTGTGATGGGAAGATGCCGGTCATGCTGAGAAAGGGTTTATGCACACAACCTGGGTGTGAAAAGAAGCTTGACTCAAACAGTCAGTTTAAGCTCTGTACTAAAACCCAGCAGATGCTACAGGAATATCCACACAGCAGAGATTCCATGCCCCTTTAATCCAATGCCAGAAACACAGAAAGAGTCTAACACTAAACTGCACAACGGCCTCTTATTTAAAAAAATAAATTCAAAAGACATTTACTAGTAATAAATGCAATAAAAGCACTGACAGAGCACAGAGCTGCGAACACAAACCAGGACCCCACGACATCAGGCTCCAAACACCACAGCAGCTCTGCACTGCTGACCATAACCAGCGTGTTTACAATTAGTGGACCCACGCAAGCCCGGCATGGTCATAATTTCCATTTATTTAAACAGATCCCAAAACACATTTGAAAGACCAGTTATCAGTGACTTACCTGGTTCTAGAAAGAGACTATTCCTTTGACATAGGTATTCCCATTCACCTGGTTGTCTAACTGGACCTCAGGTTAAGCATCAGCCATATCCTCGTCACCAAATTTTTATTAGGGACGCCACCGTCACAGCAAGCACAAACAAAGGCCAACACTGATATCCTTCTACTTTCAGATGGTTTCCTGCGTGGCATATCAAGTGACTTCTTATATTTCTAGATAAAATCCTATACACAGAAGGAAAACCTGCAAAATGGGTGTACGTCGCAGTAGGAGGTAACTGAAGACCCTGCATCTATCCAGACAAATGTCCAGGGGCACGCTGCAGCCTGCAGGTCATTTTGGTGTAGCTGGTAAATTATCCTCTAAGCTTCTTTTAAGAAGAGAAACGGGACCTAAGGATATTACTATCATGTGCATTGCACTGTTCGACTGAAGTCAATTGAAATAGCTGACAATAGTTCCCATTAGACTTTTAGTAGATAGATCACACCTAAGCAAAGCGTGCAGGATGCTACTACAGTAACGGCAGTGATGCCAGATATTGGGCCTTTTCCTTTGTCTACTGCCATAGCAAACAAAGCTGAAATGATGGCTGCTGCCACACTGCACAGACCACGAGACCCAGTAAAGGATATTTTAAAAGTCCTAGGAATGGTAAGTAGCCACAACTTCAATAAACAGTATGCAAGTCTGTTAAGAGTCCAACAGAACGCAAGCAGCTACTCCTGGTCTCCCCCTCCATCGTGTAAATGGCTTATGTCACACCTATTGCATGTTACTGAGATTTAGGCAAGGCCATTGACTTTACTTCTTTTTGGTTAATTTTTATTCTTCCCTCCCCACCAAGGCCACCACATTTGCATTCTTATTTCGCTCAATCATTTCCATACGTTCAGATAAATGTATATGCCTGAAATATGCAAAAGACTTCGGACTTTGATCTGGATATAGAGACACGCTTTTAAGTTAGTCACGGTGGTGTTTTGTGGTTGGAGATATTGGATTAGCTTGCTCTACAGTTTTTGAAATTGTAAAAATCTGGGCTTCTTCCTCCTCTGTCTAAACAAGCACAAGACATCATTACCCATTTGTACCTGCACAACAAAATGCGCCAGCTCTCACTGCCTCTGTGTAAGGACACGTTGCACTTGGAAAAGTGGAGTTCCCACCACCCTTTACAGAAGTTTAATTAAGTCACGACAAATCCCCTTTGTGCTGCTCCCTGCAAAGCAGCAACTTCCCAACACTTGAGGGTCACTGAAATGATTATGGGGAGGGCTCCAACGCTCACACAGCAGCCTGGGGAACACCAGCGACCTGTTGGAAAGAAGCAGAGCACGTTCGTTAGCCAGGGACTTCAGCAACAGGTGACAGCACTCACGGGACGTCCTCATGTGGGATGTGCTTTTCACGTATTAAGCTTATTATCCATTTAAGGGCAGCCGCTGGCAGCGTGATAATGTGCTTTGAGATTTAATTAGAAGACAATATTATACACTGTATAGGAGAGACTTGGGGATTTATTTATTTCCCCTGTTAGTTTAGGGGAGGGTCTTCTGGAGGAATTTTGCATGAACGTTTCTTTGCACCGTTTATGTAAAGCGCTGCATCAAGAGTACACATTCACAACACCGTATTTCACGCAATTTTATTTATAAAACTGTAATTATCTAACAAATTGCATATAAAATGATTTACTTCAAGTAAATACAGAATACTGCACAACTATTAAAACTATTGTATTGTCCATCATAAGTGTATTAAAACATTCCTAAAAAATGCCTCTATTAAAAAACAAAAACCCAAGAACACAAGTAGCATGATCAAGACCACTTTCAATAGCTTAAAATGAATTACCAGGAAGTTGCATTAACTCCCTAAGTAGACTCCAGTTACATCCATTGAGATCAGCATGTGATACAATACCACAGTCTAATGCTAAAGATGACAAGGAATGCATTATGCACCTGATCTATGCTTTTCTCCTAGACTCGAGATAACCAGTCAGAAATCAGAAAACTAAAGCTCCAGTCAAACTCTACCGGGCATGCAGTTCTGTGATAGCAATACTTTCCATCGGTAAGTGTAGTTGGCTTTTACAATCAATTTTACAACTGATAAAAAAAGGAACAATACATTCGTATAAAAAGGAATGATACACAAAGGGTAAATATCAACACCTTGCCGTCCACCCCACGATGAACCAGAGATTCAGTTGGAACTAATCTGGAATATACGCACCAGAGATGGGTCTGAGTCACAAAACCCAGTCTCCCCAGAGGTCAAGGTCACATCAGGTCCATCTCTGCTATGTACACAGCATGAACATGAACACACATACAGATGGAGCTTTTTATTAACACATTTATATTGCCCAAACACAAAAGGGAGCTATAGCAGTGCTGCCTGGTGCACACGAGCAGTCACAACACTTAATTTTATACTTCATGTTAAGGGAGAGAGGGGTTTATTTTCTTTTCTTCAAGTGGCAAAATTTGGTAGCTAATGGATCCATAAGGGCAGTTTCATTTTGTTTGCTTTAGACAGTTTCCTGACCAATTGCTGATACCTGAAGGGAGGGAGGGACTGGAACAGATGGGGAATGGAACCTTCAGCAGTGCTTGACACCAGTTGAGATCTAATATCCTTCCTAGGTATTTACAGAACTGCCATTTCAATGCACCCAAAAAGCACACACAGCAAGAAGGGAAACAGAATCGAAAATTCACAGGACAGTTTGTCTTGCAACCAACACCGTTAATCAGAATCGATTTTCCCAAGGGCATCTCTAAAGTGGTAAAAACACAGACTAACGTCCAGGACAGTTCTTATAGCACCAATGTTTAATCCTGCCGCAAGTGATGGCAACCTCCCATAGCTGGTAGGGGGTGCTGACTCCGACCCCGTGTTTTACAGCCTAACACTGCTGTAACGCCAAGCAGCAAAGGGAACGGGTGAGGGAGGTCCTGCTGCCACCAGAGCCCCAAGGGCTGCCCGGGGTCTCTCGTCCCTCGGTGCCCCTGGATCCCAGCACTCCCGCCTCACCTCCAGCACCAGGTAACACCTGAGCCACCGCTCGGCTTTCCACAGCAAACCCTCATGGTGGACACCTTCCACATCTATAACAAACACTTTTAGGGTGAAAAGCAGTCATGTGCAAGAATCGGTTAATCTGCATGCTACTATTTACATTTCAAACACTATTTACACACCAGAGCTACAATGAGCATCTCTCTCAAAGGGGAGAGAAGGCGGCTTTCGGGACAGAATACACTTGAGCAAGCATCTCCATAGCTTCAAACTCTAAGGGGCACAATCAAAATTATGGATTTTGAAGCAAAGAGATCCTATTGCTACTGAAACAGACACACTGAGACAAATCAAACATTTGTCCATTAGGCTATTAATTAAAAAAAAAGGATTGAATGAAGGCCCGTGAATACGGAGAGTATGTAAAAACCAGAGGAGCAAGGACTCTGATATCCTTTGGCAGGGCTCAGTGGAGAATCAGTAAATGGCTTTAAAGCCAGGGCTACTGCTGAAGCTACCAGACCTCTCGTTAGCAATGCCACCATCCTGTTTCACACCCCACAAGGGCCATAAGCCTGACAACAAATTTCTGAACAACTACTGCACATTAATTAGACCTCTCTCTGAACTCGCATCTACCCCACCACCACACCAGCCTGGCTCCAAATTGCCAAGAAGTCATATCACCTACCATCTCTTATTGCTTTAGAAAATGAGCCCATGTATAGCCAGCAGTTGTGCTCTAGTTGCAGCTCACCTGAAGTTTACAAAGCTTTCTGGAAGAAAGCTCGCTTGCGTTTGGCAGGCTCTGACAATAATAGATTGATTTCCAGGGCCTCCCATAAGCTTTCCAGACTGGACACCTATGCTGCTGATGGGGTGGGTATTTCTAGGACATCTTGCCTGATCTGTAGATGAAAAAAACCAACGTGGGATTTAAATGTGCAATATAGACAGCTAATCTTGAACATTCAGTATGTACCCATCAAACAACTTCAAAAAATGAGGAAAACGAGAGCATCTCTTGGGAGTGGGGAAGGGGGAAGGATCAGCATCTGCAGCAATTAAGACAAGCTCTAGAAAAATAAGTTATTTAGTGGTTTTTATAAGAACAGTCAGTCATTCTGGGGCCCAACAGAAGTGTTGCACATCTGTGCGCACACGTGCAAGTAGCGCTCACCTCAGAGCATTTACTCTCCCACCAGCCTGACGCTGCCAACAGCACGTCCCGCAGGCTGGAATTCGGAGAGCAGTGTGATGAAACAGAAGGTCAATACAGTACAGCTGCAGAAATTCAAGTAGAAGAATGAAGTTGTCTTCAGAAGCCCGCAGCAGCAACAGCAGTATTTAAGATCAGTGGCAACAAGGGATGTTTCTGTAACATACACTATTATCTTTTTTCTCCAAACCAAAGCACCGGGTCGCAATTAGGGCTATTGGGTGGAGCGGTTACTCCATCAACCACGCTTCCCTGATTTCTCCACGCATCATTTTGTCTCGGTGCAGCAACACTGATGTTGATGATCTGTCTGTCCTGCTGCTATTGGGCAAAATGGTGCGTCCCTTTGGGAGGAAACAAACACCAGCAACTCCTTAAGTTGAGGAGTGGCTAAGAAAAACATAACACTGCGGTGAGGTGGAACTAGCTTTATTAAGGACAGCGAATTGTAATTGCTTTCAAAGGCTCTAAAAGAAAAAATTACTCTGAGTCACGGCTGGCCTTTAACAGCAGATACCAAAGGATCTGGAAGCTGCCTGATTCAGAGCCAGTCAGTGGGAGTGAACCAGAAGAGGATGAGGTAATGCTCAAGGAGAGGACAACAGGGCTGCGTGCAGCATCTATGGAGCACCGGTGTGCCGCCCACCAGCCTTCGGAGGGGAAAAAACACAGCCAGCTAAAGCACAGAAAGGCAAAATGTGCAAGGGTGCGTATACTCACATGTTGAAGAGTCACGGGACCAGAAAGGACCTTCATAGGTCAGACCTGCCTTCTATTCATCCCGCAGAACAAGGAAGCTTTGGCAGCAATGCATTCACCTCTCCTACCCCACACGCTTCGATTTAGGAAACTCACCTCGGAAAGACGCTAAGCTCTTACAAAGAGGTGCTACACACCCTTTGCCACTGTCTGAGCCAAGTAGGAGATGAGAGCTCACAGCTTTCAGGACCGGCTCTGCAGACACTGAGAAGGGTTATACAACACGGGAAATGTACACAAAGTGCATTAAAACTACCCAAGCCATGGTCAGGTTTGTAAGTTCAGTATTATTGGGGAAGAAGAACAAATCAAAAACTCTGTGCTGGATGGAGTCCGATCTAATTCTTCTTCCATTATTTGTGCTTTATTCCAAATTCTACTCTCTTTTGTCCAATTCAAAAGAGTCTGTCTTGGCTGTTCCTAATACACGCTTCTATTTGAAAACTTTATTCCATTGCTTCAAGAAAGCTTTTTGTTGCATTTAGAGCAACAAAGGGAGACATCTCCATAGCAAGGATTTGTTCACTGGAGGTAAGCGTTTTCTCTGGCAAAAGCTGTTCTCTCCAGCTTCCAAGGGGATGGGATATGATCTTTCCATTATCACATGCATTTACCAATAAATAAGTCTGAATTAGACTGTATTAAAACATATGCACAGATTTAAAGCACTGGAGCGTCACAGATTCTTACTCCACAGCTCATGCAAGTGAAAAAGAACCAAAGGACCAAAGCCTCAGCTAAGAACAGACCAAGGGATTATCTTAAAAGAAGTTTTGCACAAGTATATCAAAGCACTAATATTAGTGAGATCCCTAAATATATTAGGTTACACTAAATTCCAGAGAAACAAAATATTTAGCCGCATCAGATACACATGTTTTGATTTTTTTTTAATTTAATATATAATTCATTCTTTAAATAATATTATTCACTTGGACCCAACATCCACACTGCTTTCATACATTTATACAGTTATATCCCATCCTTGCCTTAAGAGACTGATGTCCTAAGGAATGGTAGCAACCAAAGGCTCTACAACCCTAGTTTGTCGAATATAAAACTCCTTTCCCTTCATAAAAGGGTGAAGAAAGATGTCGATAAAATTAGGCAATTCACCTGGTGAGCTTGCTGGCTCCAACCTCAAATCATACAGGGAGCTGGTTGGAAGCTTGCGTAAAAAAAAAACAGTTCACTTGTTTTAAAAACAATTTCTTCTACTGTACAATAGATGCATAGAAAGTTGCTTCCTGCTCGATGGGTTTCAGCCTGTAGCTACGTTTAGCTGTGAAAACAAGGAGATTGTTCCTTTAAAGAGTGGTGAGGAGAGAGACCATCTCAGGAATATTTGGCAGCTATCGAAGAGCTCATGACACGAAGAATAAACAGCATATCCACAGACTACAACGATGCAACTCTGTCCCACTCAATACACCAATTTAAAAAAAGTGTCCACTTGTTACTCAGGATCAAGAATACAGTAGAGATTCCGGGCTCAACAGCTTTCAAACTGGTGATTTAAAACAAAAATAAAATAGCCAGTGAGCAGCAGATTTTAAATAGCCCACTCTTCACTCCCCAACCCAAAGACACGTGAGTTCACTGCAATATCAGGAACTTATACTCGAGAGTACTTGGGAGAGAAGGCTTCCCTGGCACCCACGTCCATAAAGCTCGGTGTCGGAGCAACACACTGGAGGTTTCAGAGGGTTTCGGTTGTCCAGTGTCTTGTTGTGGTTACTTCAGCAGTTTTACCAGCTGGCTCTGACAGCCTCAATGTCACTAACCAAATTCTGGGCTAAGCATATCCCAAATATCTGGAAGAGACAATAGGTTATTCATTTGGAGCATTGGACAACTCTTTTCACACAGGCAAACTCCCCTGGGTAATACAGAACTTTGACAGCAAACAAACAACAGAAAGTTAGAAATCAAACTAAGTGTTGGAAGAACAAAAAAGCTTCTGTAACCCCAGAATTTATAGTGCCACCAGTTTCCAGGAAATTGAACAGTTCTAGACTTGCTTCACAAAAGCAACTTCAAAGGCTTTTGCTGCTCCTTTAAGCAGTATCAGGAGCAGTAGGTTGTCTGTACAAACCTTTACGTCATCTAACACAGAGTGCTAGTTTTGATCTGCAGGCAGTTGCAAATAAACATGCAACCCTACAAATACAAATTAAATATTCCTTAACACAAAGAAAGCCTCACGCATTTGGTTCCCCTCACTAAAACCTAGGGATGTTATGCTTCTAAGTGCAACTGGCACTGTATACAATTCCCTCCTCATATATTCTATTTATCTGTCGTTCTTTTGTGTAACTCATTCCAGGGAACGTAACGTTTACCTGCAGTAATGCTATCCCAATGAATATACCAGCAACTATGGTAAGATTGTCCTGCAACCATTTCTCAAACTGAGGGACACAGCCTTTAGTGTAGATAACAATCTGCTGATCGACTTCCTGCCAAGGAGAAGAGAGAAGAAAACAGAGATAATTACATTCAACTACCCCATCAGTAGAATAACCTGTTCTTGCAAAAGGGATTCAGATGGTAAAGATACCACATTAAAAAAAAGAACATGCTTACCGGTTTTTGCCTTGCATCATAGCCACACTGAGTATTAATAACATCTTCCTAGGAAAGACAGAAGAGAGGCAATTAGTGAAGTGTTCCCCAGACACCCTCTCCCAGCTTCCAAGAGTTGGTCCTATGTGTAAATAAGACAATCACTCTAATTTTGGTCACCATTTTGTTTTTTAAAGACCTCTAACTCTTCCATTCGGCGCTATTAATTATTTGCAACAAACGAAGGTACACAGTCAAAAATTATTCTCAGCTCTCACGGCAGCAAGCTGGGAAAAGCATTCAGTAGTCAAAGTAAAGAGATTAGAGAACATCTATTTTAAGTGAAAGAACTTTCTGCTGAAAAGGTTTTGTCTATAGCGCAAAACATGCCAAGACTACTGTTAATATTTTCAGAATTCAGTCTGATTCAGTCAAGAGTTGAGAAGGGGCAGTTCCGTCATAGAAGCTGCAAGTTCATACTGATGATGTCTGCAAAAATACGCAGAGTACATAGTTCCTTTCCAAAAACTAGGGAGAAAAAATAAGGCATGGGATAACGTGTTCTTACTGCCTGTTTTTTCTTACAGGAGCTTGATAGTTATGGGAAAGGAGATGATTTTCCTACTGCCTCTGCTTTAGTACTCCCAAAGCCAAGGTAATAAAATGAGCTATGCCAGACCCTTCCTGCTGAACAAGTGCTACCCATTGGAAGCTGAAGCTGTATTTGCTCTGTATACAGAGTTATTTCAGGGCAATAAAATGAAGCAACTGCTTTGGTGTCAGCCACAATGGCAGCAAAATATTAAGTTACTGATTCATATAATGACAGTGAGCAGAAAAAGGAAATACGCAAGGAAGTGGGGAAAATCAGCAGATCTTAGCCAGGTGTAACGAACAGCAAAATTTAATCAAATTGTGGGAAGTGAGAAAGGCAGCCAGCAGAGAAATCGATCTTGAATGGCAAACTGAAAAAGGTATCTCCTCCCATCAGCAGTTAAAGATTCCTTCTCTCTGTGTTTCCTCACTTGGAGCAAGCACATCAACAGGTCACATCCCACCAGTTGCCCATGTTGGATTCCCTCAATGGACCTTTACGATTTGAGCAATATGTGTCTTTTAATGAAAGGAATGCTTGTGTTCCAGGATCTAAAATATAACAGTGAGCACTTCAAGGCTGTAGGAGCAGATAAGATTCCAGAGGGATTTTAAGCTTTCCACTTTGTACTTGCTTTATCATCAGTGTCTTCTGCCTTTAGCCTTTGAATTTGTTAACCAAAAGCAAGCGTGAAGAATGAAATGTAAATAAATCAACTTTTCAACCTGCTAAACTACAGCAAAATAAACTATAGCAGTCTAAAGTTGTTTTAAAAGAGAATTATTTTGGCCTACCTCTCAGCACTTCCTAAAGGCTAAACTAAAACTAAGTCCTGTTCAATCAAGCATTCACATAACCTCCTGCATCAGTCCAACACAGCATTGTAATTCCAAGAGCGACAAATTTGTTCTCCCACAAAATAAATGTGTGTTTGTCACTGCAACTGAACCAGACGCAGCTTGGTTACAATTATATCCATCTGAAATTTTTAGAAATACTGTTAATTTTAGCATTTATTTTAAGGACAATTGAGCATGCTGCTTCTCTACAATTAATGAGGCTTATCTTCAAATTTCTGGTTATCGCATCACCCCCTAAGAAACTGCCTAAACACATACACACAAAGAGGGAGAGATAACTTTAGTGTGGATTATGTATTTATAGGATTACCTTGTACTGCTGTTGCTGGTTCGGTTTTATAACAACTATATATTTAAAACCGGGTTGTGATGACCTCTTTGTGTAGGTGGGTGGGCAGATAAGCAAACAGCAGGGGGCATGCTAAGCATAATGTAATGCTTGAGCATTTCTGTTTTGTTTTAATATTTTATTAAAACATTTTTTAAGCTCTATGGAAGTCATGTATGCAGTGTTAGCCACCTAACAGTTTCCATTGCACGCCCATCCCTATTCCAAGCCTTTCACTGTCAGTGAACTGCTTCCCTATACTTCATTCTTGATCATGTCTGTACCTGTAATACATGGCTCCAATGTTTTCTGCTTGATGATTGAGACTATAACTATCTAAAAAGATGTGAAAACTTACAAAAAAAGCTGTTCCCTCAAACAATTTGACCTTTCAAGTCTGATCTCAGGTGACTGTAGGACAAGCAGTAATTTTAAAGGGAAAAAAGAGCATGTAAATATGTCCATACCCGACTCGAGATTCTAACAAACACGCGTCAGTTCTTCAGGCACAGACTCACTCACTACTGTACCGAGCACAAACTGGTTGCAACCTCTGGAGTGAGTGAGACCTTCTGAGTGTCTGATCTTAGAGCTGCTGGTTTTTAAGGCAGAGAATGTAATATCCTGATGATATACAACTGAAAGCTCATATCCTTCACTAAGGGCTTCTGCTTTTTATACTTGTTAAAGTTAATATGTATGTTCAGCCAAGTCCACAGTTCTCTCATTCTAATGAAAAACAGCAAACAGCATAGAATGAAGACTTAAGTTAGCTCAGGCTTTTTCCAACTGCAGAAAATGTAGTGGGTAAGCTGAGCTACAAGTAATAAAATACACAGGTTGGTGAGAAGGCAATGATCATGCATGACTTCCAGGAAAAAAACAATCTGATACAGGGTGATTTAAAATCGGAACACCAGACCCATCCTGTCCCTCTCAACCGTCACTTACGGCAGGGTCCTTAGTGCAGCAAGAGAACGGCACCCCACAGCGCTCTCGACTCGCATTGGAATCTGTGCAATTGAAGTAAATATTAAGGTTCCAGTCATCAGCTCCAAAAGCCCCACAGCACTGCCACTAGAACAAAGAAAGAGAGCTCCTTGACTATCAGAAGAAACAAATCTCAGCATCAGTAACATGCATTATGGTTGCCATTCTCCCTCTAGCTTTCAAAATAAAACCCGAGATTCCCTCTGGTTTCATTGAAGCTGGCTTGGTTTGGGGTTTTTGGTTGGTTGGGTTTGTTTGTATTTGTTTTGGTTTAAGACCGTTCCAAACCGTAAGTTGTTCCAAACTTACCACGTGATTAAAGTTATCTTCACTCCCCGCAAAGCTGCTCTCTGGAGAGAAACCCATGGAGTGAGCTGATAAGCCTATAAGACTCCACAGAGCTGCACAAGCCTAACAAGTTCAGACCCCAGGGTTACTATAGAGTAGTTTGCTCCCCAGACTCGCGCTGTCCCTGACTTATCTGCTACGGTTGCTAATCCAGCTAGGAGGGCAAGTTTTACGTAGTGCCTGCAAAACTGGACGGTAGCATTTTGGTTGCATCCAAGTGGCCCATTGCTTACGGACTGTGCTGATCTCTGGCCTCCTCCCAACTGGACAAGACTAAAACCAGTGCAAGGATCCACGTCCTGTTCCCTACTCAATTGTCTTTTTTTTCCCAAAGGCATATAGAAGCAAGCCAAAAATTAAGTGGCATTATTTTAATTGCAGAATGTGTGAAAATTAATAAACATTATTTCAACCAACACTTAACCCTGCACAGGAGTTCATCAACACAGGACAGAGTACTGGGGCAAGAAGGCATTGGAAAAATAACCTGTGTGCAAAAGTCAGTGCAAGACTCTTTTATACACACTGAACAAATTACAGAGTTTAACCCACACAAGTGTGTGCATCTCTGGCTTCGCCCTTCCCTCCAAAGTGCAGATATAGTGTCATTTAGAGATTTCCTGCGAGAACCCACTTCATTAGGCTAATTACATTAAACCTACTTAAAAAGAAAGGACACCGTTTCACTCAGACCAGCTCAACATCTCTGCCACACTGCAGTGTGATGTAGCACCTCTAAAACTACACCAACATTCATCTCAGAACCAAATTAAGCTTTTTTTTTTTAAACATATGTGATAGCTCCTGCAATAAATTATTTTGGACATCCCTCCCCCCAAGAACCCTAAAATATCTTCATACACATATGGAATATGCTCCACAAAACCCCAGAATTGAGCACAAGACACTGAGAGTTCACTTGCACATTGCACACACTATCTCAAAGTCTTCAAGAATAAGTCACCCCAACTCTCCACCTTGGTTTGCCCAGTAACACATCCACAAGTGAGCCACTTTTCACAGGTGATGTGTGCTTATATAAGAAAGAGAAATATAGTCAAAAGAGATATATAGTCAAAAGTATTATATGCTAGAATATTTCTGTTGTTCCTTGAAGAAACCAAACAGGAAGGATGTAAAAAGTAGAGTAGGTATTTGTCTAAAGTAAGCTCTACAAAAAAAATTAACATAGTCCAAACTTACATATTCCTGGGTGAAGTCTATGAGGTTTTGCAAATCAATGTCATCTCGGTACGCTCTGATGTTGTTGTTTATAAAGAAATACAGCTGGTCCTTTATCCAGTCTTTGAAAACAAATGCTAAAACACCAGCAGTGAGCTCCAAGAAGAAAATAATTCCAAGGAACACAGAAAACTACGAAGAAAAAGGTTAAAGTTATTTTGCTTTATAACCAAACACTTATTTTTCAAGGCTCACAATTATGCCCAGTGTAAGGGCTTCATCTGTCTTAGTGCAAGTTCAAGCTATTCCAGCACACAGGAAATTTTAAATTAAAAATATGCCGGTTTTAATTAGGGCTGTAGTACAGGAACCTTAATTTTATTCTAACAAATAACAGAAATGCCAATTAATTCATACTTGGGACATTCCACTGGGACTTTCAAAGACGTCCAAGAGAATTCGCTGTAAATTTCAACTGAGTTCGCTCCTCAGCACCTGCAGGGCCCCCTGAAAACTCATCTTCAATTTCCATGTAGGCACTTATATTTTCAAAAGCATAAACAATCAATCGCGCCAGTGAAATGCTTTCTAAGTGACTTCTTCTTTAGATACCCTCATTGGCAAAGCTTCGCCTAAGCAGACAAAGCAAAAATTGGTAACAGCAGAAATTAATTAATGACTGAGTCAGAGCGGAATGTCTATGGAATGACTCACATCCACATTAAAACCAAATGAGGCTGCTATGATTAATGCAAATGCAATGGATGCCAAAGGCATTACTAATGATCTGCCACTTTCTCTAAGTATCTTCACTGAGTCTACGCTGTTACAAACCACACAGGGGTCCTCATAAACTGGAAGTCCATCCCTTTTGCAACTGTGCCTTTGCATTTCATTTTAATATGCTCTCTGTGTTTGTTCAAATGCATTTTTAATTTCTCCTGCAGCTGCTGTATAGGAAGCTATTTCTGGTACAGCAGATGGGTTCATTTTAGGCAAGCTAAGAGAAGCAAGGAAGAGGAGAAAGAAGTGTTACAATAGCTGCCCTGCCTCTTCTTTTCTTTACAAGCAAGACAAGAAAGAACAAGTTACAACTATTCCACGCTGCTTTTGAAATGCCTCAAGAACTGTAACTCTCAACTGCCTCCTCCCCTTTTACAACATGTCTGGGAGAGCCAAATAATGTCACTTGAAGGCAGTTGTTTCACTGGAAACCTTTTCATGTATACATTAAAAGTTAATAGTTATGAAGACACAACTACTACTCAGGCTGTGCCCACCTCTGGAAGCTGCGGGGTGGAAGAAAGACTCTTGAATTCTTATTATAAATGGTGAATTTATCTAAAATGAACATTGCGCTGTCACCCATACCTTCAAAGCTCACAGGAGGAAGGCTTTCAAAAAACCAGAACCAGGCTACTCAGCTAAAGGAGTTTTGAATACTGAGGTATGTTCGTCCTGGGCACATTCTTCTCTCTTTCTCCCTCTCAGGCCCCAACAACAACAAGAAGCAATGAAGCCCTTTCAAATGAGCTAAAAAGTCCAGAACTGAGGGTTATCAGCAAACAACCCCTCCTAATGGTCCTATCTCCTCTGTACCATGAGTGGAATTTGCACAGCAGAAATCACACGGCTCACATACATCCGTGTATCTACATTACCCATATTTCATGGGCAGCTTGTTAGGACTTAAAAGTTCAATATGCAGATTTTTGTCTCTTTTCATGACAGCAAAGAAAAATGTTAGGCTATATCTATATGAAAAGCAATAGTTCCATGTTATGATTCTTACCATCAATAGTTTGAAACCAGAAGAAAAAGACAAACAAACAATCAACCACAGAACAAAACAGTAAGCACTGGAGACCGGAGAACTGTAAAGTGTTAGCAGTTCAGCAAAAGCGTTTCACAGAACAGTTGCAATGGCTACTTACAAATTTGAGAAGAAAGGTGTTTTCACGCAGAGCTCCAATGCATCCTGCAAATCCCAAAATGAACATAACTCCTCCCACCACTAGGAAGAGCCAAACTGGATCAAAGCCTCCCAGGTCGGTGATGGAGGAGATATTGGACAGCACCCCCTGCAAGAAACAACGCCAAGGGACGACAAGTTTATCCGGCTTCAGGTCGTAAAAATTCTGCTTGCATTTTTCTTTTCTAAAAAGGTAGAAGACTACAGCAAATAAATGTTCTGCAGCACAGCGAGAAAACACAATTAAGAAAAAACTTGCATTCAAAAAGAGATAAAAACGGCAATTATGTACACAATTTCTGAATCGATATGTGGAATGAACAACAAAATGTGCTTCTAGAGTCCTCTGTGAGAAACCCACAGGGCATTTTGCTGCTTTTATAGCTCTGAGAAAGTCAGAATATATATTTTTATATATATAGCTCTGCTGAAAAGTCGGAATAAATATTTGAACAAAACTTAATCGTATCACCACGCCAAGATGCATTTTAGTTATCATATACATTGTTTACGTAAGCACACAGTTACACACCTTACAATAGAAAAAGCAATCAATAGCAAGAACATCACCTTCAATTTAGCGCTTATGCTCAGTATTTACAAGAACTGACAGAAATCAGAAGTGAGCTCCTAGATTGCAGCATCTTACAAAGAGTCAATTTTACACCTGATTTTGACAAACCAGATACCTGGCCAATTCAACTTCAGTCATCTACAGTGCCAAAACCTCATTACACAAAGTGCAGCTACTGGCTAATCAGCTAGCAGGAAAAATGTGAAAATAACGTTAAGTCTCTTAGCAGGAGATAAGACATTTTAAGGACTTGTCTTGGGAGCTGGTTTCCACTAGCAGGTTAGAATTATCATATGGTAAACCACGTATGCTGTGTTTTAGATATGACAGTCGGCACAGTCTGCTTGTAATCCATTGCCCCTTAGCAGCAGAGTTTGGGTTGCAACGCCAGCAATCCTGAGAAACTATTTGATTTTTCTGAACACATTTTGGCTGATGTCAAACAGATGGGACCTATCAAGAAGCAAGTAGAATGCCTTCCTTATTCCATTGCGTTTGCATAGGAACAGTTACAGTTTCCTAAACACTTCTGGCAACAAAAAAGCTGAAGTATCACTATTTCTTCCTTCACCTCCCCAACGCTGTAGGTCAATGCGAAGGACACTGCTAGAGCTGACATTTCATCATGAGCATCCTCCAAGAATCACGAACCCAAGCTGAGTGCTCTGGACTCCTGCTTTCCCTTAAAACTCCTAAACGAATGTGTGGCTTGAAAAGCAACAACATAGACCTTCACCTCAACCTGATTTGCAAAATTATTAATGTCTTCATCCGTGCCGCTGTTCACATCCCCTTTGCTGTTTTGAAACAGTCCCAAAACAACAATAATTTGAAGGAAGCTATCGTAATTTCCAAAAGTTCTCAGTAATGACTGTTCACAACTGTGTCTTAAGACCTGTGGTTGTTTTGTGGTTTTTTTCATTCTCACTTTGCACCACCCAGAATGCAAAAATAGTCACGTAACCAATATCACTAATACAGTTCCCCACACAGTCTGTAACCACTTCAGTTTCCCAAGTACAACTGGCATTGAGCGAGTGGTAAACAAAGACGCTATTCAAAGCTTTTCAGTTCTGCAGACAACAACAGACTAGGTAAAATACACACATGAATTTCTCCAACGCACACAGCAAGGTGCCTTAGAAAAGCCCAGCATGCTAAGAGCACAAGTAAAACCTGACTACAACCCAGTTCCAAAGCACAAACAAGAAACCAACAGCGTGGATTACATTCTCAAAGCAGATTCCGCTCCCTCCTACTACAGGAGGCTATTGCCTGATAGAGAGGGATGACTAAATAAATCATACTTAGTCCTTTCCTCCTACGTTACGTATAGTACTAGTCTTATTGTCATTCATTAAGATTACAGAATGCTGTTCAGGCCGGTATTGCTATTCTATCACAGCAGAGCAGCTGGTGCATCCCTTTCTCTAACTAGTGATGACATGGCACAAGCTGGGCTGAAATGATCACTTATCTGTCACTAACACTTTAATCACCTGGCGTGAAAGCCTCCCGCTACTTTGGCTTCATTACATTTGCCATAGAAAAGAAATCAAAGACATAACATTCTGGCTAAGAATGACAAGCCAACTAAACTGTATAATCCAATAACTCTCAGACCTTTGAAAAAGTCATGGCCTTGGCCATGCACAAGGCAGGAAACATGAGCTCTGCTCCAAGAGAAAGAGACTGCTAAAATGACTCATTCACAAAGTTTAAGTTCTTTCTGTGTTTCCCCTCTCTGCCCGGACGGTTACCATAAAATGAGGAGAAATCCTGCCTTCAAGCAAACGCTATTCATTTATTTTAACATTACCTTATTTTGGAATTAATGGGCTGTAGTGCAGTAGAGTGAGTCAACAGTCACTGGAGAAAGGATGTTGCCTTGGTATTATAATTATTTTACTTCCAAAAAAATCCAAGAAGGATGAACAGTCATTTAAGTCTCTCTTCATAAGGCAATTTATCTTTCTTTAAAACAAAAACCCACAGCAAATTACTATGTTTAATCAAGTTCTTTCACATGAAAGTAATAAAATTCAAATTAAAGAAGAAACTCAAGTGAAATTCAGCTCACTTTGTGGACAGTGCTCTTAGAGAATCTCATTATACTATAATGAACTGTAAGTCAGGAGAAATATACTACTTTGCATTTTGTCACACTCCCATTAAAGTCAATGAGGCTTAGTGAATCTGTTGCATATTGTCTTTCTGATCATGTCCTTTCCCACCTCACTTGATGTTCTAGCACTGCCACCAGTGTTAGAAACTCACCCAGCAAAAGTCACTCATCTCATCCCTGGTCTCCTCCTGGCTCCAGTTCCCCAGGGTTGCCACAACCTGACCTGTACTGAATTAAACCAACACCGGTTTTACCCGCCATTGCTTGCCATCCTTGCAAAGCACCTTTATGTGCATCTTTTACTAGTCCACATACGGCAATCATATGCCTAGCTTATGATACATCCTGACAGCACAAAGCACATACTGCGTCATTCTCGTTTGTGTGCCCTCTGCATATGAATCCCAAGTTATCAGTATTCCGGAGAGACATCTCGGGATATACAATTTTCAGAGAGGCTTTGACAATAAACCAACAGCTAGCAGCAGGAACGACAAACAGAGACGATGCTCTCTGCTTACAGCCAGAGAGGCACTGAGGTAGCTGATACAAGATCACTGCTTGCTGCTGAAACATCGTTTTCCAGTCTTGTTTTTTTCAGGACACTTATAAATAAGCTCTCCAAAGAGACAGTAAGGCAACATTTTAAAGAAAAACATAATTTGCTTCCAGCAGCAGGGCAATGACTGGGGAATATTATCTCACTTTGCGCTGTTAAGAAGAACTAAGCACACAGTCCTATAGGCATACACTTTTCCTATCCACCACAGTAATTCTGGCTGTAATGGCCACTTCTAGCTAAAGTTTGGCAGAGATGTACAAATGTCTGGTAGCAGACAATTCCACCTTCATCCCATCTTCACCCAAAAGCAGAAGGGAATGTTTCCAGAGGTGCATGTGCAGAGGATCAGGAATCTCATATTGTAACACTGCATCCTCCAGTGACACACTCCGAATCCTCAAGCTGACAAGTCAGACATAGAATTGTCAACTGATCTCTTGCATCAACACCAGACCTAACCAAACCACCTGTAAATCCTTTTAAGTCAGGCTTTCTACAGATTTTTCTCAGCAACACTACTGAAGCAGTCTGCTCCAAGCTTTATTGCAAATAGTTGCAAGTACTTCTGGTGCTTCAGCATCCGAAAGGAGCAAATGAGGAAATTTTTCTCCCCCTAAACCCATGTTCTCATTTTGGAAGTATGGTTATTTTTCTGGGATACACACACATCACTTCCTTTGTAGTTCAGGCATGTGCATAATCTTTATTTGGCAGTAAATACTTTGTGCAAAGCTACGTACTCTAATACTTTTCTTCTCGCAATGGCATAAATCCAGGGTTGTGCTATAGTCCCACAAGGAGAGCCAGTAGGACATGTTCCCTGGCTGATCTCCAGCTCATCTGTTCGCTCTGTTCCCCCACCCTCAATTGCCTGCTGTACATTACTGCGTCCGGGATATTTAAGCTTTTAATCCACCACAAATCAGAACTTGTTTGGGGCAGTGAAGCACCAAAAGTGCCATCCATAATTGAAATAAAATCATTTGTGAAGTGTACATCACTTCAGTCACTAGGATACAATGAGATAGGCATGGAACACAAAAGACTGACCTCGTATTCCTAACCCATCCTAAATTCAGGAGAATAGGTCAAGTGGAACAGTGGGACCTGCTCTTTTCTCCAACAAAAGGGTGGAGGGGAAGGAGCGCTGGTGGTGCCTTCCATCACACCAAGGAACATGAGACAACCAAGCCAGGCCTGCCAGAAGCTCACGCAGAACTGGAGCCTCCTCCTTACAGCACATGAGGCAGAAAAACAGTCTGAGAGATGCCCGAATCCAGTGACAGACCATCTGTTGTCATGCTGTTTTCTTCCCGTGGCCAGAGCCGTCCACCCAACAAGTTGGATCTCACGCATAGCTCAAGAGAGAACAAGGCAAAGGAAGAACGATGGTCTTGAAGATGGTAACTCGAGAAGGCCCCTCCTGATACTATAGCTGCACAAGTGTTTGCCTTCATCCCATCAATAAGGAAGCAACAGTCACTCAGAAAAGCAATTAGGGTGCACCCCTCACCCCATCTCTATCATGTAACATCAGGACAACTTGAGCTATTTCCAGAGAGCATGCTCTGACTCCAGCTCCCACCTTTGGTGCACATCTACATTAGCATTTCAGGTCCAATCCAGGAGTCCATTTAAAGGGGTCACACACCGCTTCAGTTCACACCAGGGAACAGTTGCAGAGCACACAGACTAGATTACTTACAAATGAAGATGTGCCTCTGGAACATAACTCATGCTCCAATGACTAGCAGGCAATTCAGTCCGTAAGACCACACTAAAACCAGGCTGAAGAGAACTTAAACCTTTCAAAACCTGTAGAATGGGTCTTCAACACTTCTCCTCTCCTGTTAGTCCACACGATTTGCATTCAGCAAACACCACTTGCATGCTGAACCCATACAGTTACTTTATTGTCCCAGAATGTGTAGATGGCAGCACATACACCTTGGTTGGAGCAGCGCCTTGGTGCTGGCACATCTACACAATCTGATAGTGCTCCTGGTTCTTAATGCGGCCAAACAGATGGGAGGCACAAGTGCATTAACAAACTAGCGAGATTTCCAGGCCATCTGTGGTTGTGCTTAGTGTAGAGAACCCAGTGCCATATTCAAGTCCCAGAAATGTTCCCAGAAGTGTGCTAGACAGTTGTTTCTCTCTCGAACAGCTGATTCCACAGGCACAGTAGCACATGCAGGGCAAGAAAGAACAGATCCAAGCAAAAACACTCAAGGCAGCAGTAATGAAAAGTCATCTTGAGTCAGAGGCAACTTAGGAGAATCATCATCCTATTGAACAAAGAGGTGATACACTGTCGAAATATATGGAATGTGGCCCATGGGAGTGGATGTAAAAGAACAGGACTCAACACAACAGTCCCCATGACAAACAACACCCCTGAGAGCCATTAAAAAGTAAAAAGAAGAAACCAACACCAGGAGGATGGAGGAAAAAAAAAAATCAGATATTTTTTCTTTTCCCCCATTTCCTCCAAGACAGGAAAAAAACTCCACTGGTGCAGAATCCCATTACCGAATGGTCAGAAAAAGATTCAGCAATACAAGATCTTCTGAAACATTTATTCTTTGCAAACAGAGGCTTAGCCTTCCACCAAACTCATCTGTAGGACTCACAATCACTGGCAACCAGGAACACATAAGGGTGATGGGAAGTAAAAGTATTTCCAAATGCGTGATTTTAAAATGGAAAAATGTCTTTCTACTTTGTTAGTCATAAAAATCCATGCAGTTCCTCCATGCTGCGCCTCTGAATGAGCGCTGGAAACAGAACAATAGTCATTGAAACATGCCAAATTAATTCCACTCCAGAATTTTGTCTCTGCTAGCAAGAAACTAGGTGGGGGATGTTTACAAATCTTCCTTCATTTTTGTTGAGTTTGCATTTTCCACAGCAAACAGCAATAGCAGCAGAACTTACTTTTCAAGGGTCTAGTGAAGAACTGGTCTGGTTTTATTTTCATGACAAAGCAGCGTTCAATGAGTGAATAACTGGTATAAATACAGGCAAGATACAGATTTTTACATTTTTCAGGATTAATGGTGACAAGGTGTTGGAACAGTAGTGTGCTGGGTTTGGCTGGAACAGAGTTTAACCTTTTTTCTCATTCTCTGCCCCATTCCACTGAGGGGGAATGAACAAATGGGTGCATGGTGCCTGTGGGGTTAAACCACAACAACTAGGAAAATGATCTTTAGATAATCTTTACATACTGAGGCTTAAATCCAATGTAATAGTGAATATTAGCATCCATCTCTCTCCTCCACAGTCCTGTAAAATCCACACACAGAGT
This sequence comes from Patagioenas fasciata, assembly GCF_037038585.1. Lineage (NCBI taxonomy): Eukaryota > Metazoa > Chordata > Aves > Columbiformes > Columbidae > Patagioenas > Patagioenas fasciata. The sequence goes on along the minus strand of NC_092523.1, from coordinate 77,188,399 downwards.
CCTGGCTTAGAAGCAACAGACACGCTTTGGGTGTCCTTCAGTTAATAAGGACACACACGGCTTTCTTGTCAGCAATTGTTTTTAAAGTAACTGTGAGATAGACATGTGTGCACAACACTTATGGACTGTGTATCACTGCCTCTTGATGTCTGCCACTCACTGGGACAGTAAAAGAAGTGAGAATTTCTTCCTGAAAACAACTGTAGTTATCATTTTGGGTCAAGGAAAGATGGACTTGGTCTGACAAATTGTGACTGTAGGGAGTCTAGCTTGTCCCAGAACACCAAAGCAGGCCTAAATCACCTTACATCAATATGTAAAAGTCCAGCTCAGAACTTGAGATCAAGATTTAAAGCTCATGTTAGTCAAGAATAATGTGCTGGCACACAGAGGTACCATACGGGTTCTCCAAACTGCGCACAACTTGACTTCTGAGCTGGAGTGTCCTCCAGCTACAGTGATTTAAGAAGAAAGTCTAGAAACCAAACTTAGGCACATAATCAACCTCTCCCACTTCTCCTTATACATGAGAGTCAACCTTACACACTAGTAAAGCCTAATTGACAAATTTTGCAAGGATCTGCAGAATTTTTTCCCCATTTTAGTATCTGTGTCTTTACTACCTGCTCCTTAAAGGATACCCCAAAACCACAGTGCTTTCCTTCTAAAAACTCCCTCTCCATGGACAGTCTTACAAGGTCTCAGAAGACGTAAGAGCACTCAGTCTCATTACTCTTTCATATAAATCTTCTGGAGGTAGTGAAAGAATCAGGAAACTTACTTTCCGAGTACCTACTGGCATCATACCATAAACACTCCCGACGAGCCTTAAGACCACATTATCTAATAAATAGAACCAAGGAGGGAAATAGACATTTTGTACAAGTCTACTTTACTTTTTAAAAGTCAACAGAAGAAGTGGTTAAAAAAAATAGCCAGTGAAATACAAACATCTCCCCTCTGCTGCTGAGCAAAGGTCATGTAAGTTGCTTGGGCTTGGTACAGACTCTATACATTAACAATGTTCACGCCATTGTTGGGGCAGAGAGGAGCTGTGTGAAAATCAGCTGCCATGGATGAACTTTTCAATGGTATGAGCCCAAGTCTAGTGGGTCTGAAAACACTGCGAGATTGTGAGCTATATAGTGCACCCATGTATAGATGGCTTTATTCATCCTCCAAGCTTATTGTACCCACCCCACACCCCAGCTCTCTTTCAGGTTCATGACTCAGAATGCTAATGGCCCAGTTGTTGTTTAGGGCTGGCTGACTGGCTGTCAAGCCAATTCTATTGCCTATTTGACAAATGAGCTCTTTTGCCCCCTGCAAAGGCGGTAAGGAAGGTCACAAGTCTGTATACTGTGCTTCTTTCCTTCTTTACAACAAAGTTTAAAGGGGAGAATACAAGCCAATTTAAGAAGAGGGGGACGAAGAAGAAGGGGGGAGGAAAAGAAGAAGACGACGAAGAAGAAGAAGAAGGGGGAGGAAAGGAAGAAGAAGAAGAAGAAGAGGAAGAAAAGAAGAAGAAGAAGAAGGGGGAGGAAAAGAAGAAGAAGAAGAAGAAGAAGAAGAAGAAGAAGGGGGAGGAAAAGAAGAAGAAGAAGAAGAAGAAGAAGAAGAAGAAGAAGAAGGGGGAGGAAAAGAAGAAGAAGAAGAAGAAGAAGAAGGGGGAGGAAAAGAAGAAGAAGAAGAAGAAGGGGGAGGAAAAGAAGAAGAAGAAGAAGAGGGGGGAGGAAAAGAAGAAGAAGAAGAAGAAGGGGGAGGAAAAGAAGAAGAAGAAGAAGAAGAAGAAGAAGAAGAAGAAGAAGGGGGAGGAAAAGAAGAAGAAGAAGAAGAAGAAGAAGGGGGAGGAAAAGAAGAAGAAGAAGAAGGGGGAGGAAAAGAAGAAGAAGAAGAAGAAGAAGAAGAAGGGGGAGGAAAAGAAGAAGAAGAAGAAGAAGAAGGGGGAGGAAAAGAAGAAGAAGAAGAAGGGGGGAGGAAAAGAAGAAGAAGAAGAAGGGGGGAGGAAAAGAAGAAAGGGGGGAAAGAAACTAGCAACCAAACCCACAAATCTACCTCAAAGTGGTTTTTAGCCAGCAGCTAACTGGACTCCTGTAAAATGTGGATTATTTCTTTACACCCAGCATTTTTAATGTGGCCTGGCGCATTATCCTTTTATCTTAAAAAGATTCTGTGAAGCAGTAAAAGTACATACAAGTTGATGGCCAGGTTATAAAATCACACAGCTGGATATGAAGCCCCACAGCTCAAGGCAGAAGTAAATCAAAATCCTCCCCACTACCAAATCAGTTTACAGTAGAGGAATCCTTTTGAAGATTCAATCCTGGGCCAAAAAAACATTCAAACTTCTGTTTACACATCACGCAATTGCAGCACCAAGTTCAGCATTGATAGAGACTTAGTTCATTGGGACAGCAAGAGTCTCCAAAGAATGGCTGAGGTTCGAAGGGGCTTCTGGAGTATTTAGTTTCTATAGAAAAACCTACTACATATGAAGCCTGAGCTAATGCATATTAAACTGCTCTAGGTGGTTTTATAACAACATGGCATTTTCTCCCACTTTCAGGATCTGATTACAAATGGTTTAAGATGACTTGATAACAGATGTCCAAATCTCAAGTAAAAACACTGCTTTAGCTTCCAGTTATTAGCAATTCTAAATTGAATACATTTTTCCTAGGAATGTGGGTTCCTTCCCATACAGAAAATACATAGAGCCTAACAAACCATTATTCCACCAGAACACCCTCTAGCTGTAAGACTGGTATATTTTAAACTTCAAACACAAGACTATAGCTGTTTTCCCTTTACCTGCTCATTCATTCTAAAGAGGAATCATTTGTGTTACCTACTGAAATGATACAAAAACATCACAATCTCTTCTAGAAAGCCATTCCAAATTAAAGTTCTTCTCTGGGGCTTACATATAGGTCTAAACTCTGTGAGTATGCTAAGAATATGAAATAAAACTCATTTTTACATCTTTATGAAAAAAAAATCACAGCAACTCTTTCCAAGCCTATTCAAGCCATCCAACGCGAGTATCATAAGGTATGCAAACATACATACATGTATTGGTGTATATAGTATGAGTTCATTAATATCACATTGCTATTTGTAATTATCTACATCCAAGGTACATGCAAAGAGCAATTAGAACCTAAGTTAACAACTCACTTCTGCAAAGCAAGATTTGTCCTGAATTTAAGTGGCAAAACTCCAGTGCTTCCAATGTGTTATTTGTTCTGCTGCCACTGCCAGTTATTATGCCTTAAGTGAACATCTCTTTGTAACTTACCCAGTGTTTTCTATTAAAAGGAAAAACATTATGTAACTGAATATCATAGTATGATCACTATCAGCGGGTTTTATTATTTTCAATCTTTCAAACAAAGACGAGAAGCAAACTGGCTTTAGTTTTAGCTTTTGTCTTATAGCAAGTCAAACCCTCCATCCAGTAACCCAACACATACTGACTTGTTTAATATATTACATCTTGATATTTCATTGTCTCTCAACTTTTGCAGCAAAACAAACTAAAAATGAGGCTCCGTTTCACAATGTTCCCTCTTTCCCCGCCCTCCTTTTTTCCCATTTCCAAGTTGATTTTAGAGTCTTGCAACAAAATGTGTTCCAGCAGACAGTTTTATTTGCACAAGAAAAACAGTTATTCTGCCTCAGGTTTGGCTTGGATTTTGGGCTTCGTTTTGGTTTGGGTTTGGTTCGGGTTTGGTTCTTGGTTGCGGTTTTTGTTGTTGTTGTTTAAGAGAAACAGCAATTAGCGTGTTATGTGAAAGCAAAGCCAAGGAGGATTATTTTATTACAGAGAGAAAGAGGAAAGCATGGAGGCTGGTGCTATATTCAACTTACCTTTTCATTCCATGCCCACAATCCAATCCCAAGAAATGCTATGCCAAGGAACTAAAGGAAATAAAAATAAAAAATGTATCAGAGCAGGAACAATAAATTTATATAGATATATATATTTTAAACACACATATTGACTCATCCTCTCTGTTGGGTAATCAATTTTATCAGGACTGTGGGGGCTTACTGTGATTTTTAAAATACATATGTGGTTGCTTATTTTACAACTCGACCATTGTAACTGGAAGAATATAAGACCTGTGCAGCTCATTCAGGGATATTCCACATAGGAACAGTAGGTGCAAAAAACGTCACTTTCTCAGCATCAAGCAAGGTTCTTTTTGAGTTTGTCAGACTCAAAGCAAACTCCACAGTCAAGCAAGGCGGTATTTTACTGTTTTAATATCAGCACCTGCACAAACAGCTGCACTCACAGCTCTCTGCCAGTGCAAGAAAGTCATTAGAACAGAGTCCAGAACACACGTGTACTATCAGTTCTAGCAATGTTGTCCACAGAAAGCTGCTTAAATATAATATAACCCATGATTTCTAGGGGGAAATAAAAATAAGAGAGGTTTAAAGAATGAGAATTTTTAACAATCCTGAAGACATTTTATAACCTTTCTCCTCCAAGGGACTTAAAAACACCAAACTTGACAGTATCTTTCTGCCACGATGGAAAAGGGAATACGATATTGTTATATCCCCATATTCTCCATTCCACTGAATAAGTTTGAGTGTGTCACTTCCCTCCAAATACCACAGAAAACCCACACTGAGGATCACTGAAACGAGCAGAACAAGCACTCTGCCTCCCAAAATCACCACTGCGTCTTTGGCGTGACACACTACCAATCGTGTACAATGTTTGAAAACCTAGTAGGTGTCCAAGCACATCTCTAAGTGTCTATTTGTTCAGCTTTCATCTCTGGTTTTCAAAACCTAAGTGCTGGCTAAAAAGGAAAACTATATTCACTCTAGTTTTGGGGCATGTAATAGGATGTTGCTTAAACATCAAACTCTGGTTTTCTTTGTGGTTTCTGCACACTGCAGCGTACAGATTTATTTTGGCACACAGAACGCTTTCTCTTAAGATTTGTGTAAGCAGTTAAGTATCCTAATGGTTTTTCTTTCGCAAAACAGAACAAGAGTGGTTTTCTGTTGAGAAGTTATTTTAACAGCTTCAAAGCAAGATTCCTTCTTCCTTAGACATACTTTTAAGAGGCATTTTTAGCTTTATACTAGAATACCTGTAAAACATAACTGAATGTCAAGCTGAATATGATCATGGCAATATCCTGAAGTTCCCTAACGCCCCCTGGACCTCACCCAGAAGCTCCTCTAAACGAACTGGAAATAAAACTCTCCCTTTTGGCTTGAAGAGTCACGATTGTAAATTTAAACAATACTACGAGCCAGTATTCTTTAAAGGGAATTACCACAGGCTTGGCTTTATTTTAATACAAGATTAATTGTCTACAAAGCACAAGAGATGGATTTGAGAAGGTCGGTAGAGCCTGCCGATGTGAGTCAAAACAATCATCCTACCTGTATCAACACTACTCTTTATCTATGGTTATATATATATATATATATATATATATATATATATATATATATATATGTATATATATACAGCTTGCCAGAAGAGTGTGTGTAGTCCTCCTGCCTGCAGTGATTATTTGAAACTTGAGATAAAGCTGTAGAAATTCCCAAACCACTTTCAGATAAATGCAGTTGATTCTTTTACGGAGTAACAGGCTCCTTTGCTTCTTTCTTACGCAGCCAAAGGCACCAAGATTCAAGGAATAGGAATGAGGAAAATTATAGAAATTCTTAAGCTGTTATTCTAACAATTCTTAAATTGTTATTTGTAGAGCGGTACGAAACATATGTTGCTATTATAGTAGCTTAATATGGCTTTTCAACAGAATAAGCACGGAAAACAAGAATGATGAATGATTTGATCAGTGCCTATGAATGTAACTGAAGAGCCACACGCATCAGCTGCAAGTCTGGCTCAGATCCACTAGTTTCATTAAATGTAATCCAGTCAAGCGTCCTGATCCTTCACCAGAAGTTGAGACTTAAGGGTAAGATTGCAAAAGGTGACTTAGAGCAGACCAAACAGGTCTCAAGCCACGCCGAGCTCATCTCAATCTATGGATTGGGTAAAGAGACGCTACTACACTAAACCGAAGCGCCTGAAAAACTGAGATTGTCAAAGCTTCTGGTGAACCTGTCAAGGGAAACTGGAAACTGAGTTCTCAGAGTTTTCAAGAGGACCAAAGAATTACACGATGCTCAGTCCTCTCCATATCCCCAAATGGAAAGCTCTGTCCCGTTGCCTTTTGAGCAGCTGATGAAACAGGAACAACAGATAAGATCCATTAGGAGGAAAAGGTTCGGGATGGAATCATGAAATCAAAAGCTAAATGGCATTAAGAAAAAACAGATCAATGAATGGGGAATCTATTATTTGCTCTCAGTAATCTCTAATGACAAACAAACAGATTTATACCTCTTACCAGTATTAACCTTGGATTTTCTTGATAAATATGAAAGAAACTCCTGCATAGCCTAAAAGGAGTTGAAAGTGCTTAGCAAAAATCCCCCTGTATTTTTGCTGTTGGAACCAAAAGTAAAACAGAACATGTAATCCATTTATCTCGCAGCCCTTCTGCTGATGTCTCTAAAACATTCTTGTCCTGCTTGCTTGTAACCAGAAAGAAAATCTCTTTGCATCTGAAGCAGGGTGAGATGGCATACACATCATCTCAGTTAAGTCTGGAAAATTTCATTTACATCCATTAAATCATGCCAATAAAAAGGTGGAAGTTTGGCTCACTATCTACAAAACACTCTACAGAGAAAAACAACCTCAATTCTCCACAGACATCCAGTAAGACCATTTAGCCTGACTATAAATGGTCACCAGATCTGGGGCAGAGCTTGTAAAATCTTGATACTTTTCTGTTTTAAACAACAATTTGCAGGAGAACATGAAAACATTCCTCCAGAGCATTACAACCTTGCAAGAAAACTTGCACAGTCGTACTTTCTCAGCCGTAAGTTTTCTACTCACAAACATGAAACTAATGCGTTCAAATTTCTTTTCTATGAAGAGATGTTACTCTACAATACTGAATTTTTCACCTCAGCTGATGGTTTTCAACCAAAAGTACAATAACCACACACCAAGCAGTAAAAGGTTGGTTAATGTGCCACATGTATATGTCCATGTGTGAATGCATCAAAGACTCATGAGACAGCAAACTATAGCGCAGCCACCTCATTTCACCTTCATGGCGACAATACAAACACACTAGAAGAAATATCTCCAAATTTTCAGGGTTCAGAAGCAAAGTTTCCTTGCAAGAGCTGGTTTGGGGTGTTTTTGAGCCCTGTATTTATTTAGGCAATTACGAAAACCTCCTACCTGCCGTAAGACTCTGCATGCAGGGTTAGCAAGGAGACTCCCGGGATCCCTATGGGTGCTGTGGGTTTATTGTGTGGCAATATGCTGTAGGTTATTCAAAGTGAGATTGCTTTCCGTGCAATTCAAGCCAGCACAGCACGTGAACGCAAGGTACAGTGATCAGCAGTGATCAGGACTATATGAAGTGTAATATTTGCCATCCTGACATAAAAATCAGGAAAACACGAGACTTCCCCACTGACTTGAAAAGCCCAGATGAACAATATACCCCTAAGCTCCTCTTTGCAGCACTCTGTGCTCAGACTCACTCACAGCTATTTCAAACTCTGAATACTCACCGCTTTCTTTAAAGTATCTTACACCAAATCAGTCTGTTTGCTTTTTAAACCAGGGGAAAACAAACAAACAGAAAACCCCCACAACTTAATGTTTGTGTCAGAGCACAGAAAGAATTGTTGGGTTTGTTATTTGTTTTTAAACAGCCCTGGCAGAGAAGCCGCACCAAAACAGAAATTAAAATGCAGTTTCACGCAGTTTTTCTTCTTCTTCATTTCATGCCATTCATGTGTATTCTGCATTAAATATGTCAATTAGCATTCTTTCCACCAAAGCAAATAGGACATCCTCTCAACTCGCCAGCATCACAGGAGAGGAAGGTACCAGAAGCCTGCTCTGCTCCCTCTTCCATTCACTCCAGTCCCAATAACTGTTCCATTCTCAACACAATTATAGCAGTTCATTTTCACGTGGCTAAACATACATGGCGAGCACGGGAAAGGAAAACTGCCCAAGGCATACATACACATTTACACAGGATATGTTCTCCTAAAGCCCATTTCTTGTTCGAGACATCACCAGCAGGAAAACTATGTACCGCAGTCTGTGAATGAAGACGCTGCGTAGGTGACTTAGTTGCCATTTTGGTTCACAGCAACATTCAGATATAGACTGAATATAGACTAAAAGATGTCAAATCTAATTCCATTTTCTGTGCAGCTTTTAAAAAAATCACTAAATCTTTCATGGATAAATGTCTCAGTAATATCTTTTCCCTCCCTATACAAAACACACATGCGTGGAAGAAAAATGATCCCAGTTTCCACACGTTTTGCTCGGCTGAACCAGAGACACACTGATTTTATAGATTTTACAGAATCATCCAAACAGACCCAAGAACACAAGGAGAAAAGCTGCCTGCTCCATCTTGCAGGACTCCCAACGTGATGCTTCCTAATGAAAAATTAAGCACATATGACCCAATTTTTCAAAGCAAGGTACTGTGGCTGTTAATGTAGCTTTCATTTTCACCAGCATGGGGATTTCTGGTTTGTCTGACAAGTAAGCAAAACATCTATAGTCCCTCTCCCTTCAAATGCACAGTCAGCTGCCTTTATTTCCTTATTGCCTTCTCTGGTTCTTTAATTACAAAAGCAGGACATCTGCTTTCTGTTACTGTTGCTCTATGTATTTATTTTATTGCTTTCTGGTGCTGCAACTGTAATCACTGCCAATCAGCTTGGAGCAAGAGTCCCTCAAGACTCAAGTCCCTCTCCTCTTGTCCACAGAAACTGATACACTGGAAAATAGGAGAGGGAGGATGAATTGGACCCTATTTCCCCTGCTCCAACTTTCGAACAACTCCCCTCAAGCCTAGATAAATTAAACTTAACTCTTTCCAAGCTCACAATGAGACTCGAAAACTCAGGTCCTATTGTCTAAAGAAAATACTTTATTTGTAGTAGATTTTTTTTTAAAGCACACAAAACTTATACACATAGCAGTCACTTTGTAAAATTCTTCAGTAAAAGCCTTTGGGAGAATAAAGTTTTTGTTTATATGAGATGTAGCTGATTTCCTAAAACTAGTACCTTTTCCCCCATACAGAAATAAAATTGAAGACCTTTAAGGTAAATACCCCACCACTACCACTCAGAAACATTTCAAGAGTGTACAGAGTTGAAGTAACAAGACATCTCCACTCCCTGTCACTTTGGTACATTCATCTCACATAGATCTTTCCCTTCTATTCTTCTTTACACTCTATTGGTCTTTGTTTCACCATTCTCTCTTTCTCCGCTCTCTCGGAGCCCAAAAGACTATGTGGGAAGACAGAAATTCGGCTGCACACACCTCTCCATGGGCCTCTTTCCTGCCTTTGTTTCTGAGCTAAATTAAGTGCTCCATGTCCCTCTACTTTTCCATCCCACATCATTCTCTTCATCCATGCCATTCCACCTCTGGCTCAGCGCAGCACAAACCGCCCTGCCTGAGCCGCAGGCTATTCAGATGCAGCCCCACCATAAATGCTCATTTATTTCAGCTGCAAGCAGGGAAGTTGTAAAATATAATTCAGGTATTTGATACAGCAAACAGAAAGGACCTGAGCCACTCTTTTTCCATAGTAACAAACAGGCAACTACATTACCTACACAATGGATTTGAGAATATAAAGAGTGCATAGCCAGGAGACACAAGCAGGTAGGGTTGTCAACACAGCGCCACATTCAATGTTCAGCATTTCCTCTTGGGAAAGCAGCCTCAGCTCCCAACTGGGCTTGAACACTATGGCAGATGAGTCCCAAAATCTCCCATCCCAGCTACACAAGCTGCCATGTCACATGCAGTGAACACCACCAGCTTTATAGACAAGCTGAGCCAAACTGTTTAAGCTCTCCCTCCACTTAAAAACACAGCACAAAAATAAGAGAATGGGCGCAGAGCAAACAGTGAACACGAACCCGGCCTGCAAGTCCACACACAGCTTTTTACAGCTAATTCTACAATAGCTTTATTGCCTCTTACCTCCAGCAAATGCTTATTCCTGGATCTTTTTTAGGGACCCCCCCCACAGTAAGATGTTCAGAGCCACTTACAAGCTCAGATATCCAGAATCCTGACCCTGATATGATGTGACTGTATAGCCCATCACATCCCTCCCCAGATCAAATCTAACTCAGAACTACAAATTCTCTAATGGCAAATGCACATATATATGGCATGTTAATACATGAAATAAGTCAACTTCTAATTGTCACAGTACCGAGCGTGTGACACAACCACACACACAAACACTGTCACCATGCACAGGGAACTGGATTTGGTTCGAATTTCTGCATTCACCCATCATTTTAACTTGGTCCACAAACTACAACTCCTCCTTACATAGGAAAAGTCATTTTTTTTACTTTCTGCTCAGCCCCAAAAGGGTTTGAAGACAAAAGGTATATGAGCAGCACAAAGCAGTCATTTAATCATAAAACTGTGAATACTGGGTAAGTTTCCATGCCCAGCTGGGCATTATTATAAAAGAGAAAAGAAAGCACTTGGCTTTTGCTATTGAGTGCCAGCAGTAAAACTGATTTAAACAACTTTGGCTGTTTCCCATGGAACAGTCACCCTACATAGAATCTCAAAAGGGACCCGTACAATCCACAGACCCTCAACTCCAGTTTCCCAGGCAAAACCCACTACATTTGGCTCGATCAGCTGGAAGATAACGTGACTATAGAAAACACCATCTTTAAGAGTCCCACAAGACCTTGTTGAAATAGCATTAGGACACAAAGTGAATAAAGCAGAGCTCTGTCAGGCTGAGGGGCTCAGAAAGCCGCCCGACCACCCCTATAGCAGATTTCTCACCACTAATATTAAAGTCACGGATAGAAGGAGATGAAAAAATACGTGTTCTAACAAACCTGTGATAGAAACAAAAGCAAAAGCACCAAAAAAAGAAATTTTCTCAACATTGCTTAAAAGGCTTCATCTTGTAAAGGATTAACTCCACACTACACATGACAGTTTATTCTAATGATGTATTTATACAGCAAACAAGGTGCATCTCATCTGCTACTCAGAGATGAATAATTCTTGCTACAAACACCAATGTAAATACGGTAGAGTGGGCATAAAAACTTTAACAAAAGTGTAAAGGAGAACACGTGCAGCATCAAACTGCTAAACCAAGTTCAACCTCCCTGCCTGCACCGCAATGGGAATCCAAGCTAGCAGAGAGAATGAACATTTTACAGACATTTGTGACAAACACACACGCAACAGGAGAGAAGACAACCTGAAAGGCAATGTCAATGGTAATGGCATGCTTGCCCGGGGAAGGATTTGCAAAGGAAACTACTCTTAACATAGCTGCTCCAGTTTTCAGCCCTGCTTTTGGCTAAAAGCAAGTATGTTTTGTAAGCCACTTCCAAACTACCAAGTAGTAAACGCAAAAAAGAGCAAGGAAAAGCAATGTCAAACATATTTTTTTATTTTTCTCAATAATTTCACCTACTGAGCTCTTCTTGCAACAACTGAAATTATTTGTATCCCAACTAACAGGCCCAGGAAAATCCAGAATGCTCTGCTTGCCTTCTCTTCCATTTTATAACACTTCACCCTGGGAAATCTCCCCATTAGATCATCCACTACGAGCATGTAAGAAACCTTTTAGAAAACAATTTGTTTTCTTTTAATTGCATTTGTGTACTTTTAGATATTTCTTCATTTCAGCTGAAACATCGGGAGCCAGGAAGAGACCTTTAAATTTGGTCCTCCCTTGGTGCACAAACACTGTAATTAATCCTGCTCTGGGCTACCCAAAGTGAGAAAAAAGGTCTTCAGCAACACACAGCTGTGCAAACTGTCACCAAGAATCCTTCACCAGTAGCTCATGTCCTTCCCTTCACAGAGTGAAGAAAGGTGACCGCAAACAAACGGGAACAGTAGGAGGGCTGAACATATGGGCCATACAGATGGAATGGAATTTAACAATCCAAACAGTACCATATACTTAAGGACTAAGAAAATATCTGCTATAAGCTGAAAATGTATTCACTGGAAACACAGCAGAAGACAGCCTTGGATTTGCATGCAGTGTGTGAGCTAGCAAGTTGATGGAATATCCAAAAAGGCAAAATAAGATTTTGTGACATTTAATGAAAGTTTCTCAGAAAGAATGTAATTGCTTTCTCTAAGTTTCCCTCAATTCCATATCTCTACAAAGGTCTAAAATGACCAGCACCACCACTATAGCTGTAGCCCGCAGGTTCTTCTTTCAAATGTCACCTCAACCAGTAGCAGCATCCAACTGTACGTGCTATAGCACACATTAAAACTCCTGTATGAGACTTCGCTGTGCCCCTCCAATACTCAGCAATGACTAAACTCAGGATTTTCGTACATAGATGCATAACATTTATGATATAGTTGGGCCTGTTAGCATAAAGCTGCAGGTTCACTAACTGTACTTCAGCAAGGTCAGGGAGATGAGGAATCCCAGTGAATATACACTTAAATGCAAACACACAAACAGAAGCATATGAGATGACACCCCTGCCCCTTTAGGGTGCCAGGTTTTTTTATTAGGGAACATATCAGCATCTCCTTGTGTTAAACTTGGGTCTCCCTGGTAGATGACCCCGCTTGTGCCATACAAACGGCAGGTACAGGGTTTTCTAGGATCAGGTCCATAACTGCTTTGCCCTGAAGTCACTCTCACCAACAGGCTTTCATTCAAACCTTCGTTCAACCACCCCCAGTCAGCCCTCCCCACGCTGTATTTCCAGGTTAGGGTTCCTCAGTGTGTGCCACTTGGATCCATCTCCATAAAAATCACAAATGGACCCCACGACATTTGGTTCAGCGCTGTTCACACAGAAGGCACGAAAGGAGCCCAGCGTGACGTCAGCGCGTTCCCAGCACCGCCACGCTGCTCTAGTTGTACTCACTCGACCTCTGCTCGCCTTCTGGCGCTGCCAAACGGGCAGAGAACAAACAAGTGCAGGGTGACACGTCAGATCCTCCCTCTCCATGCACCAAATCAAGCAATTACACTCTACAGCAGTCACCCTCGGGGCATTAAAAGGAGAGAGAATGGGGAACAGTGTACAGTGTGCATGAAGACCAAGTGATTTTTCTCTCTCCTTCAGTTATTACAGTAATTAGCATTACTAGCTCTTGCCTCAGGAAAAACCGTGCACATGTTGAAGTGATACGCCCCAAATTAAGGAAAGGGCTTCCTTCCCTGCCCTGCCGCGTCAGTCAATATAGATGATGTTTATATAACAGTGCAGGACAACAGATCTATCCCATAGCTTTCTCCCTTGTCAGTGTAGTCTATCACCGACTTGTTCGGCGCTCCTACTCCTGCCTCTCCTACACAACTCCTGACAAAACACACGTCTCCGAGGATGTGCTACAGGAACTTACAAGCCCCATTTGCACTCTCAACCAATATAATCGCATATATGCACAAACAAAGAGCTGCTGATCAGGCAGGAGGCCGTGTGGAGGCTGGAGCTGCGAAAGCAGCAGCAGGAGAAAACCCACACTCCACAATGGTTCCAGTGACTAAGAGACGTTGGTTTTGGCTGCTGGCTGAGCCAACTGTCTGTCCCCATGACATACTGCATCTATTAATATTATCGATCTAGAGATAGAAAACAGAACTGAAAAAAAAAAAAAAAGTTTAAATTTTTTAATGTTAGAAAAAATTAGGAATCATTAGTTCTCCAGGAATATACAATTGGGATATATGAACACACTAAACTGTGGCACAATTCTCTCTTGACTTTAATGGTAGCTGAGAACTACCGATAGCTTTTGAAAATTCTCCCCGTAATTACTGCTAATGTCCATAGTATCTGACTTAAGAGAACCAATTTATTACCATACATCTAGTTATACTGAGAAGCGGAAAAAAAACCCCATAATGGCAAACTGGTAAGCTTTCCTTAATTCAGATGCCATCCACTCATATTACAGAATCAGTAGGCTAAAAACTGTACCACTGTATTTGAAGCCACCTGCATCTCCTCTTTAAAAACAGGTTTTTATTTTAGAAAGCCTATTTTAAATGAGAATACCTACCAGCCTTACCAGATCTTCTGCTCTGTCATTTTGAAACGCATGCCATTGGGTTTGCAACTGAAATTGTTTCACGTTTCCACCTGAGAACAGCTACCTGTATTTTGTGTTCCCTCATGTAATGCATCAGTCCAATTTACTTTTTTAAATGGTCATCTCCCTTGCAAAACTAAGGCATCTTACAGATCACAGTTTTCCTAGAGAAAAAGTAGTATCATGTATACAGATTCCCTCTTCATCAGTTCAAGGATTCCCTCGGTTCCCAGTAAATATTAAATAATTAGGTCCAACTTGAGTAATAAGAAAATATTCATATATACTTACTAAATACATCCCTTTTTTCCCTCAACAACTTCACTGATCAATGTAACATACTTAAACAGACTCTAGTGCTCTTCCTACTTCTGCTGTATCAATCAGCAGTAAGTGTGGGATCAAAACCAAAGACCCTAAGCTCCCCAACAGCATGTTCTATATACTGGAGCAAACAATAAAAAGGGGTTTTTTTGCTACTTCACTATATTTGCTATACGGTCTTTCCATAACTGGGGGCTGAGAACACTGGAAGTTTGTACTAAATCAAGAGGACAGCTACTCCATTGGTAAATCTCAGCTGACAGAAGCAATATAATTAAGAGCTCAGCTTAAGCTCTGCCATATACTTTCTACTCAATTCACTCTTCCAAATCCCGTCACCAAGGGCTTTCCAAGTAATCCAGCCATCCCATTACTCCAGCTATAGACAAGGTAATAATATAGATGCTAAAATAATCATGCACATATATATGTGGATATATAGACCACATGCACACACTTAGACCTTTGTACAAAAGTTCTCACCAATACACAGTCTTCCAAGTTAATGAGAGATATCAATAAGTGCAAAATTAGAAGTTTGGTACATTTTCGTAGGAATAAGATTTTTTTCGTATTGATCAGAATATTTCTCTGGCTCCAAAAGATAAAATATAATCAGACACTAATAAAAATACTTCCCGGATCTCAGACTCTTCTACCCCTCCCTTCCTTTATTTTCTTTCTTCTTTTCTTTTTAGGGTGTGTAGCTCCAAGTCCTTCCCAATATTTACACTGCAATCAAAGTCACAAATTGGGATAATCCTTCCTGTATTCAATGACCTTAAAAATTGCCCATCTGAAGAAGTCCCCGTGGAATTACACTAAACTACTGTTATTTTTAGCATGTACAACGCACAGCATGATAAGCTGCATGATAAGCACCCAGGTAAATTCTCATTAGCAAGATACCTCATTTCCTAATGAAAGTTAACATATCAAATGTGCAATTAAAAACACCACTGAAAAACACTGTTTGTAGAACAGGTGAGCTGTGCTCAGTGAGTGACTTCCACACGGAGCAAGACTCTGAGCTTGGCCTTGCTCCTCAAGAAATGCTGTGCTTCTGGTTTTCCACACCTATGGTAAAGCTGCCAACGCGTGGGCACCTGTGCCACAATATCCACTTCCAGATTTTTACTCTGAATTTGCACATTAGAAACTTCTTCCATTCATTATTAAAAGAACAGAAATTCAGTAACTTCGTCATGTTATCAAACCTGATGTAGTTGAACCAATAGTCCATCTAGCCCTTCCGTGCCTCTAAGAAAGGGCAATGTGGAACACCTTATAACAAACCTATACAAATTGTTAGCCTTCAAAGTGTAGAAAGACAGCTATTTTTAATACTTTTGAATAAGTCTACCACTACCCATTTTGCATAGAAAAACAATTCCTTATGAAAGTAATTTTTTTCACCCCAACAGCACACATCAACTGGATCCTTCTACTGAAAAAGCGCCAAGAAAATGTTGATATAGAAGCAACCTCATGTCACCCTCACCTCGCCGTTTACACAAGAGTTTTGCCAGAAGCACGTGTACAAGCTCAAAGTCACCACCATTTTCACACAAGACAAATTATGCCCGACCCACTTTTCGGTGACTACAGACTATAGGTTATTCCTTTTTCTTTATTCAGTCATTAAAGGCATTTACCAGTTTGCTGTCCTTTGGGTTTGTAAATAAAGATCCTAAGCTTGTTCTTTTAGGGCCAGCAATCAATTATTTGCTTTCTTATAGACTCCAAAAGATCCATGTCTTTGTAGAAGTGCCTAGAGCTAGATATAGCACTCAGCTAAGCCTTATAGGGACTAAATATAGCATAAGGATTACTCTCTGTATTTTGCAGATTATACTGCTTCGTTCTTATGCTCCGGTGTGAAGCTTGTGGCTTCTGTGTGGGAGCTTTTTATTGTTGTCTCATTCAACTTAAAATTTACCTCAGGTCTTCGAAATATGTGTTATTTTTAATCTTTATTTTTGTAATTATTTGGTAATTCCTGGAGTGAGGAAAGCCATGGGAAGTGGGGGAATCCTCCTGAGAAATGTCTAAGTGCTATATGTGTGTATATGTACCCGGGATCTGGAAGTTTGGGGCAGAATTTCCTTGCACTGAGATCCTAAACAAGCATGAGCCATCTGAGTAATCCTATTTTAGCCCGTTTTCTGTGAGGAATTGCCACGTGTTTGCTGCTGTTCTTTGCACTTCTGCACTTGATTGTGTCAGCGTTCGAGCGGTTGCTTGTGTGCTGTCTCCACTGAATGGATGAGTTCATTCTGTCTAGATCTCGGTTAAAATAAACTTGATGTCTCCTTCTAACTGCTATAGGAAAGCTTAATAAATGTGCCCCTTTATCCTGGTTCTTAACAAAAATATTGAATGATACTAGACATAGGGCAGGCACCTAGAAACTTATCTCCTTCCATTAGTGAGGTATTGGTAAGTACTTGCTTAATTAGCTTTTTCTCTTCATTGCTACTGTCATCCTACTAGGTTCCTGCTTTCCTCAAACTTGGTTATAAGAGTGTCTTAAGTCAAATTCCTGCGAAATGCTCCAGACTAGTTAATTGGGAGATAATGGGGCCCAGAACAGGTACAAGAGAACTTGTGGGTGGACATTGCTGTAAGAATAGGATTTTTTACTTTGTATGTTGACGTTAATCAAAATAGTTTCAACTGCAAATTGCGCAGCTGCAGTGTCTGTGTCCTCAAGGAAACTTTTTTGATCAAAATGCAGTGAGTGTCTTGTAAGAACACCTAAAATGCGCAATGGAAGTGCAGTCTTGGGGCATGAAATAGTAGGAGCAGTCTTTCTAACATCTATCAGATTTTGTTTCATAAAGAATACAAAGACAGCTGTCGGATTTATTTATCTCTTTTTTTTGCTAGCTATATTTGTCCTCACCCGAAAGGAGGAAAAGAAGCTGCTGTTCATTATTTGATGTGCTTCAGAGCCATTATTGATTTTGGACATTTGATAAATGTCTGAACTAATGGATACTCCGTTGCTTTTTCAAGTGGGACAAGACTTGGTAGAAGTTTGCATTGGTATGCATGACAAACCCGTGCCCTTGTGGCCAGGAAGGCCAATGGTAGCTGGGGTGGGTTAGAAGGGGGTGGTCAGTAGGTCAGAGGGGTTCTCCTGCCCCTCTGCTCTGCCCTGGTGAGACCACACCTGGAATATTGTGTCCAGTTGTGGCCCCTCAGTTCCAGAAGGACAGGGAACTGCTGGAGAGAGTCCAGCGCAGAGCAACAAACATGCTGAAGGGAGTGGAGCATCTCCCGTGTGAGGAAAGGCTGAGGGAGCTGGGGCTCTGGAGCTTGGAGGAGACTTGAGGGGTGACCTCATTAATGGTTATAACTATATAAAGGGTGAGTGTCAGGAGGATGGAGCCAGGCTCTTCTCGGTGACAACCAATGACAGGACAAGGGGCAATGGGTTCAAACTGCAACACAGAAGGTTCCACTTAAATATGAGAAGAAACTTCTTCTCAGTGAGGGTGGCAGAGCCTGGCCCAGGCTGCCCAGGGAGGTTGTGGAGTCTCCTTCTCTGCAGACATTCAAACCCGCCTGGACACCTTCCTGTGGAACCTCAGCTGGGTGTTCCTGCTCCATGGGGGGATTGCACTGGATGAGCTTTCCAGGTCCCTCCCAACCCCTGACATTCTGGGATTCTGTGAAACCAGGTTATCGTGAGCCTGGGTTTTGATTCCCGTCTACTGTCTAAGCTGGAAAAGCAACAGCAGCCTAAAATCCCTTCCCCTTCCCCCCTCTTTATTGTTTCTCAAAAATACCTTAAAGGACTCTAAAGAAAAAACACAGTAAGAATACCTAAGGAGATGCTTCCTTCTGAAGCTTTCAAACTTCACAAAACTGAGTGTTATTTCCTGTATCTGATATGCTTTAACTACCCTGCCAATTTTGATATCAAACTTACTTTGCAGTTTGTGATTACTGGCAATCTGTAGGAAGCAATAAAAGCACTTGAATGAGCAGAGTCCATGTTTTGGAAGGAAAAGTGAAGATTCTAAAAATCCTCCTATTTGTAAGCGTAACTTTTTTTGTTTAATAAATAAAACAAAATGCCTCCCCAAACAAAAACTCAGCCCTCAACCTAAAGAGGCCAAGAACATTCTACTTTGAAATTACCCTTTATGGACAGTAATCATGGGGGCTGCACAGCAAATATTTAGTTAAAATGATACGAGATCATTAGTAGCTGCTTAAAACTGATAATTCATATGGAAAAATGTAGGTAGATCTGTTTTGCAGTCTCCATTGCCAATACCATTGTCAGAGAACATTAAAGAGCATTTTGTCACTGAACAGTAATTCATAGGCTGTCATGTTGCAGGGTGTGGGATGGTCATTCACTGTGTTTTCTGGTATCTCTGGAGGGGCTGATTAAAGCCGGTTGCTGCCTAGAGGCACATTGGAACAAGTTTCTGTTCTTGTTTGTTGCGTGGTTGGTTTGTTTTTAAAATAACCTGATAGAGTGAACGCAATCTGCAGTGGAAATGAAATGGAAGAAAACTGCTGTCCCGGGACGGGGATTTTGTTCCAAGCCTCATTTCATAGTGGAATTTCTCCTTTTCTGAGAACTGGGCGGACATACAAAACAGATGAGGAAATTTGCAACAGCCAAGATAAGGGGTAGTGCGTACGGCCACAGAGAGGAATGTTAACAGAAGCTTCTGCACAATTTTGGGGTTATCCTTTCTTTTCACGTCGTTGCTGGTATGGTTTCATTGACTTGTCTGGCTTCCATCTGTCATCTCAACTCCTACCAGCCCAGAGTTCCCTGATTTTGTTATTTGTGATGTCTGAGGGTGGCAAAAATCTCACAAGGGGCAGCTCCTGGCCTAGCCAGCCCTTCAGATGACTCAGGCAAGGTCAAAGCTTAGAGCCCGTGCTCTCTTCGAATCCTCTGTGGCATTATTAGACTTAATTGTGTTGATCCCAAATGCACTCTAATTAGGACAAGCAAGGAGAAAAGGAACTAGACAGCACAAGTCACATGAACCATCTCTGTCTTGCTTTTTATGGTCTTGGCTTTATTTTTCTTTTCTCCATCCTTTGACTCTCAGGTTTTTATAAAGAAAAAAAGCCACGTCTGGTCTGACAAATTGCCTTTGTCAGACAGGGTAATTGCATCTTTTAAAGTAAAGCTGTCTGCTGTGACTAAGAGATGTCAAAACAACCTTTAACGTCCTGATGCTGATAAAAGTTTGTCAGGTGTGAATGGTGGATAAGGTTGCTGTTAGGTTTATTTTCCAGTGGCATTTAAGATAGGCCAGTAGAAAAGATGGGCCTCTGTACTGCTCTTGCATCTCCTCTGGGTTTTCGCTCCTTATTTTTATCACATGATAACAGTGTCACTCAGTCACAGCTGCATTTATCTCCCTTTTCCCTCCTTCAGTATTGTCTTCTAGACTTCTTAAAATCTACCAATCTCTTGTGACCCACTGTAATCACATAAGGCTAAAAGGAAATGAGCGTTAGTAGCATTGCTAAAATAAAACCTTTACTAAATGCTTTTTCACATGCCGTTTTCTTTCTTGTACAGTCAGTATGTTAAAGTGGAAGTGAACCAGCAAGAATCTGTCATAAAACCTCAAATCCATTCTTGTTAAATTGAACAATAAGAAACGAGGGTTTCATCAACACTTTTGCCCGTGCTGAGCCTGAGAAACTACTCTTTTTTTGCCTTTATAATAGGGATGGTATTGTACTCAACCATCAGCTTGGAGACAGGCCTGTCTTCTCTATTATTTCAGTTCATCATCTAATGTATAGCTTCAGGTCTTTTGGTCTTGTTTCTAAACTTCTTCATAAATATGAAGACTAACGTGGAATGACAAAATGTTAATTCGTAGAAGTATCTTACACCAAATTACAGTAAGCGGATCATTAACCTGGCATGGTCTATCGTGTCTGTAGGACTTGAGAGACCTTTAATCAGCAGATTATTGATAGTACATGGCAAACAGTCTAGTATGTCAATAAAAGTTCATGACGTTAGGAAAAGTTAGTAAAAGCTCCTGATTCAAGCTACTAGTGCTAAAAGAGAAAAAAGGCTTATATGTGTTTTTGCAGTTGTTTTTATTGTAAGGTCAGTGAAAGGTGAAGAAAGCAGTACCTCGTAATTCAGGGTTTTTATCATCAAGTGCTGCCAGTATTCAGCTTTGCTAAGCATGCAATAATTGCCTTATGTGTTAATCTTCTTGTTGATGATTTCACCTTCCTGAGTTGTTCCAAGTTCCTTTGACATGGTGAGGATTTCAACAGTGCGAGTGTTGTTTTAAGCATTTTTTTGTTTAATGGTAATGAACTCTTACAGGTTTTCTTATGTACAGTACAGGGACCATACAGAAGCTGCAGTTTAACTGCATGCATCTTTGCATGTGTCAAAGTGAGTACCTCTCACTTTGTGATGTGTAAGATGGTATTAAAGAATCCTCATCTATACATCAAAACAAAATGCGTTCTGCTTGTCAACCTTCCACTGATGAAGAGCACGAGAGCATCCAAACTGGAGAAACCTCAGAGCCATTCCCTAAAAACAGTTGTTCCCCCTCAAGCTCAGTGCAAAATGTCACATTTAAATTAGCAGAAAGAAAACATAACTCACAAACAATACAGGTGCCTGCTACGGTTACATTTCTAACAGAATTATTAGGAATTTTCCCTCACCTGAACCAAAAAAGAATTTATAAAGAAAAAAAATTGCACAGACTGTTTGAAGGGCAAAGCAAAACAGGTTGGAAAAAAATGCTAGAAATGTTGAGGAATTTCTGTGATACAAAGCAATCGAAAAATCTGTGTATATAAATACACATCCAGGTGCATGCATTATTCTAGCATAGGCCAGGTTATTCCAACATTCATTAATGAGAATTTGCAAGTCTCTGAATAGTGGCAATAATAATAGCACCTTTCCAGACATGGTGAAAAGCTCGATAACCTTTTAAGAGGAAGAGGAGTGACATCTTCCCAGGCTACTCCAGGAAAGGAAAGAGAAACCTCTGTCCGTTTGCACTTTATTGGACTCCTGTTCTTCACACAAGACACAAATGCATCTCCACCCGCTCAGCAGGAACGTCAGTGGGGTTTCCTACCAGCTGGGGTTCTGCTCCCTCAAGTCACCACCATGCAACCCCTTTTGATTAACAACAAGCAATACTACTTGAAGCCTTAAAGACCTTCCTCCAGTCTCAGTACCAGAAAATGGAAATCCTTAAAACAGAGAGGCATCAACTCTTGACAGTGTTTTATGGGCCTCATAATAATCAGGTTTTCCCACAAAGCTCTAGCTACCCATTATTGTTAGCTCTAGCTAACTTATTCATTACTTGAGAGTCACAGTTTTGTTTGGCCCATTAGTTTTCATAGACAAAGATAAAAATTAGTAGTCCAAAATTATCACTATATTAGCATAAATTACGACTAAAAATAGAGTCTCATATCATGGAGCCTTGGTATTTTTCACTGCTAATGTCAGAAATCACCTTGCTGTGGCTATTTTATCACTCCATCTTACTGGGTAGCTGATGTTTTTATTAACAGATAAGAAAGCAATCTTGTTATGTCTAAGAGATCAATCTTGAACTTGTATGGCACATCTTAGGAAGTGCGAACAATTCTCAGCATAAGTATTGCCTAGCTCAGCACCACAAAGCTCTTTAAAGGCCATGTACAATAAATAATAAGCATGTAATTAGCATGTGTAAGATGTTAAGCAACAAGATGTGCAATTTCCATTTTGTATTAAAATGTCTTTGACATGAAAGGTATAACAGTAGAAAGCTCAGGTCGGTTCCTGGATCTCTAGTGATCCTCTTGCACTCCCAGGTCTTGCAACAAGATCTATAAACTAACTCAGATGAGTTAATAATAATTCCTGCAGATCAGCAGAGTCCTACACCCAGTCACAGGTCTCTCAGAGCAAATAATATTAATTAAAACACATGACACTAAAACACTGAACAGGAAAATAACCCAACACTATTGGGGAATTCTTTAGGGTGAAAAACCAGCCAGTATTCTCGCTGTTCTCAGAAACAAACAAGGCAACAAGCATTTATGTACTCTCACAAATATAAACTATGTGCCTTTGCAACTTGATTTATATACAAACAGTACTTAAGCAAGTTACAGAATGACAAAGTGAGCAAACACAGAACAAAATACATCACATTCCTAAATGGGCTTCATATGAGATGCACACACAAGATTTTAATACAAGATTTGGATGCTCATTTTGTCCAAGCATGAGCCTGATCTCCATATAAAAGGACAAGACTGAGAACACTGGAGTCATTTTAATAGGCTGAAATAAAGGAGGACACGGAAAAAGGTCAGGAGTAGCTCTCCATAATGAAAGGAATGCAGTTACTTGATCTATTGATTTACAAATATTGATTTTAATCACCTTGGGATACTACAGAACAGATCTTCAATAAAAACCCCATCAATCCTGACAATAAATTGTGGAGGAAAAAATGGCACATAAAACCATATTGGAAGAACGAGTGCAGGGGAATGCTTTGCCCTAAATAAAAAATAAAAATTAGGCACTTTCTTGATAAACTTCATTAATTAAAAAAAATGCCAATCTGTTGGATTCTCAGTAAGCTGGTCAACCCTAGAAAGGGAAATTTTCCTTAATTTGTTATTATTGAAACGGTTTCATTTGGTAACCTGCAAAGGTTACCAGAGCCTCTTCCCCCACCCCTTCTCCCTCACCCCAAAACCACAGAGGATTTCCCTATCTGTGCTTTCACAGGTGGATGCACGGGTTCCAGGATCCTTGCCTGGACCGATCCACCCCGGCAAGCAGAAGCCTTTGATCTGCTTCCAGCCGACTGCTCCAGGGGATTTGTTTAGGGCTCACGCTGTTGTAAAACAGCATGAAAGTAAGTTACTCAGTGCATAGGTTCACACGAGAGTCACTCATTTTCCAACAGGAATGACCTGGCTAACTCACAGTCCCTCTACTACTTTGCAGTCCTGAGCTGTTCTTGCTACGAGGAACTTTCTTGGACTTCACTCAAGCAAAATTGTGAAGGGCCAGATTGACTCATCTAGCACTGAGAGCAAAGTGTGGTGTCCCAAAGGAACTCGATATTAGCATTTCTCCAGCTGAGAAACTGTAGTGGCATTTGCCAAAGTACTTTTGCTGCTGTATTTCCTATAATTACTTCTTCAAACCCTAATCTGTTTTGATTGGTATAGGTCCATGGCTAGCAAGGAAGCCATCAATCCTTCCTTGGGGGAAAGCGGGGATACAGCTTCACACAAAGAGGCCTCGAAATAAGCAGCACACTTCACAGACAAGTTGGCTGCTGCTCAATATATGCTTCTATTTTTGGTTAGCATCACTTAAAATATCGTGTTAGTAGAATTTGTTCCCTCCCCACTTTAATATCTCCTTAATCTTGGCCAGCCTACTTAATATCACCTGTATCTGAATCCCTGACCAGCACATTATCTTCAATAGAAAAAGCAGAAATCAGCACGAGCACGATGGAAGTAACAAGCCAGAAAAAAGCTTCTCTCTGTCCTTTTTCCCTAAGATCAAGGAGTAACCTGTGGTTTGCGTGGAGCTGGCAAACTGCCCTTTGGACACAGAAAGCAGATGGGTTTTGAGCTACTAGATACTGAAAGGTTTAGACAGAGAGGGAAGAAAGGGCATTGTTTGTTAAATCCAACCCTGAAAATCCTCAACAAAAGGCAACTGTCCTTGCTAGCAGGCAGTTCATCTTGATGTCAGATCAATCAGGGCCACTGGTGGTTCAAAGGCTGCTGCTCTGCTGCCTCAGTAGTAGTTGCCCAGCTCACTCCAGCCCTAAAAATTCCGCACAACTTCCCAGTCCACTCCAGTCATGCAATAAACAGCCAAGATGACAGCTGATGAAATGGGGATAAGATATTGGATGAGAGCCAGCAGTTCCCAGAAAACAGATCTTAATTCTGTACTCCATTCCTCCAAGGCAGACTACAGGGCAACATGCAGTAAGCAATTTCTTCGGGGAATGTTAATCTCGTCTGACAAGAGATTGGGAGGAGAAAAACACAGGGAATCCGTGGAGGCAAAGAAAATAACCCTGAAAGAGGCAGATGTAAGGGAGAGGTGACATTTTCAGCTTTATTTCGCTTGATTGCACAGAAGCACACAGTTGGGCCTCTTGTCAAGAATAAGGGAAGACTAGAGATGACAAGCCGAGTGAAAAAATAACCTAGACTAAAGAACAAATTCACCCAAGAGTTCACGTGAGGCTAAACTAGGTCCCTGTACTATTTATGAAACAGAAAAAGACTTAAATGACTGGCTACTTATGAGTAATTATTGCAGCTATTATAAAAAGATTCATTAGGAGAATTTTTGGCTGTTATGTAATTATCCCACGGGTCACCATCTGCCTTTAAGTCTTCATCAAATTAAACATATGTTGTTTTCACCAACTGCTGTAGTAGACTCACATTCTCATCCTGCTTGCATACTGCTGCCTAAGAAGTCTATTGGTATCACAGGGAATTTGGCAGAGCCAAATATCAAGTGAAAGCCAGGCCACCCCTCCCATGTTCAACCAACAACTCGCGGGTGTAGACCTCTCGCTAACTCATCCTACGTAGCTTTGCCCATTGCCTTCCTTTGACAACAGAGCTACAATGTGAAGTATTAAGGGATGCTTTGGTTATTCTTAGCTTTTCGTTTCCCCTCAAGCTGTGGAAGAGGATGACTCAGAGCTTTAACTGCTCAGAAAGCTTTTGTCTATAAAATGAGATCCTCTGTGGCAGGTTCCTACTCCATCCCTTTGGGCAAGGCGTTCCTAGTGAGAACTCCCAACACTGCTTATAGTTAGAGGCGTATATTCATTTTCCTCGCAATAAATATCGCGGATGCGCGACAAAGGGTTTAAGAGTTTTTAGAGGTGGAAGGAGGAGAGGATTACACATTTAGCACCTTCCTTCCCCTGTATTCTTGCCAGCAGGTCAGCAAAAGTTTGAAGATTACTATTCGCATGGTGGTACAAGAATTGTCACACAGAAATGCCATCGTTCAGCACACTGTGGGGAATGGTAAGGACCAAGATTTTGCATAATTCAATATATCCCTCCTCGCCGTCCCCCCCCAAAAAACCCCAGTTTTAAGTAGTCATAAATTATTCTGGCTATTTACCTGTGCCTTGATATTTTGGGAGACCAGCGTAAAATCAACGAGTCAAAACAAAATTAATGGTTGAACTGAGGAACTGCACGGCTAAACTCTCCAGAGGTAAGATCATGTACAAAATATAAACCAGAATCCTTTACCCATATATGCCTGTAGTTTTCAACTCCAGAGCCCTCAGAAACAGACTACGCATTAAAACATCAAGCTAACAGTGCTGTTGCTGAAAAGCAAGAGTTCAAACCAAACCACATGTTATTAAATAAAGCCAGACCTTTGCATCAAGTCTATGTTTATAGTTCATTTCTTTCTCCTAAGTGTAGGAGAGCTGACACAATTTGTCACAGCCACCAGGCCAGTTACAACACAATTAGCTGGAGTGGCCTGTCCCTCTTCCCAAGTGCTTACAGAAGGAGCAATAACCTCAGAAATTGTACAACCAAAGTACTCAGATTTCATTTCCAAAACGTGCAGAATGACCATTTTTTAAAGCGATGACTGATATTTTAAAAAACTGACAGATATAAAATAATCTGAATTAAAAATTGAATAAAGTGTTGATTGGGCACTATACTTGAATCATGAACATGTTAGAACTGATGACAAGTCCTCCAAATTTAAGCCTCACATAGAAAACTGGATACAAGCCTTTAAACAAAACTCTGCAACGCAATGCATCAAAATTATATAAATGAGAAGAAAGGGCAGTAACTTGATTGTGACACTGGACTGTTTCGGCAAGAGTTACAAAATGTGTTTTATACACAGCAACACACGCTAACAAGCACTGGGGAAAATCATCTTCACAAGCCAGCAGCTTCAGGTCTGAGGATTATACAGCACGCTCTTTGTGTGACTACATACGCGATTAAGAAGTATTTTTAAGAGTCGCATTCCACTCCATTGAGAAGGAAGGAGCAGTGTGTGCGTGGCACCAGCACGCAGACTGGTTTGGGTTGTTTTGTGGGGGCGTTGTTTTGCTTGGGTTTTTTTTTGGGGGGGTTGTTGTTGTTCCTGCATTCGTTTATTTGTTTTGTTTTTTTCCTGCAGAACAAAAGGAAACTACAAGTACCCAAGCCGAGTATGGAGCAGGAGCTGTCTGGGCACCCATCCTGCAGCACATGGGTGAGCAAGGCACGCTCAGGCTACCTGCAGTGCTTTCCATCCCTCGCTTGTCAACTCAACGCGCTATCCTTTCTGTTCCTGGCACCACACAGTGCTCACCTCACCTCTCCTGCTGCGGTCCAACAAGTCTTGCTGTGTCAAATACAGAGATGGGTGGAAAAGGGAGCTACAGAGCGGCTTTTTTACCCTCCCCTGTCACCAAGCTCTGGAGATGTGCTGCTTCATGGAAACCCCCAGACGTCAACCCAGGCTTGGCACTGGGACACTTGGCCCCCAGAAACTCTCTATTTTATGGCTTAAGCAGCACGGAAGGGACCAACTGATCCGTCTGCTATCAGAGCTGCTTCTGGCAAATCTCCATGAATTCTTTCTCTCTCCCCAGATCCAAATAAGCTTGTAATTGTTTTGCTTTCCATCACTCAAAGAGTGTGTGAAGAAGAAGGCGGGAGTTGTGGTAGAAGTTTTTCAAACCCTCTCCAACCCCCAGCATCCCCTGGTTAGAACTCTTCAATATCTAAGAGCAAAGCAACCAGGCAGGCTCCCATCATCCAAACTGATTGTGTATTGAGTGTTCATGGTTCCAGCAGTCGTACTGTGGCTGGGGGGCAGCAGGAATAGATGTCTACCCACTGCACCCAGCAAACTGCTTCACAGCGTTACATCTTAACTCAGATACAAAGCAGACATTTATGATACTGTAATCTAATGGGCTAAAATAACTTCACTTGTCATTGAGCTGCATACATGCAAGGCAGAAAACCCCCAAACTTCCAGAACCCCAGAGACAAGATCATCTCCAAATTGACACCATTTTTTCAAATACCTTTGCATTAATAATGCTAAGTTTCCCCATGTTAAACCCTTGCTGAAAATGCATCATTTCTGAGATATTTTAAGTTAACTTCTCCTTTGGTTAATAGTCAAATTAAAAACCAGAGCAGTGGATGCACCAACAGCCATCTCTATTTAGGATATGATGTGCAGCATAAAGCCATTAGAAAAAGTGTTTCAATTCATGGATGATCTTCACAGTCTTCCTGAACTTCAGTTTTTCAAATCGCTGTCCTTATAGGCTTCATTCTCAGTTACAATCACACTGAATTCCCCTAAAGCAAAGCCTCTGGAACAGAAACTGTTGTGTGAGGAGGGGAATTCAGGGAAGCTCATTCCCAGGCCTGCTGCTGCAGTATATAATGCAGTATATAATGGCAATGACAGCTTGGGGCAGCTCCTCTCACAGCGAGAAGGAAATGAAGGAAATGGATGCTGCATGACCTTTGTACAAAAAGCTCCATCTTTAGAGCCGATACATACACTCCGACTTGATCGATACACACAGGGCTGGAGAACAGCGATATTTCAACGTATGAATAAAGTAATCTCAAGTAAATGAATAGGAGGGAACGATACATAGATTCAGCAAGAAAACCATTGTTAGAAAAATGTTATTTCTTTATCGCTAGCTGCTATAAATGTATTTTGATCAGCACCTGTTTGTCAATCCTCAAATTGCTTTGCTCACCCTACAGATGATCCAAAGAGGGTGGAAAACAATTTATTTGAAACGCAACCCATTAAAAAAACCACAGCATTGAATCTCAGCTCTTGTGGAAGGCTTTAAAAGCATTCACCCAAATTTGCTGTTGTGCTGTCACATAGAATAGGTTTTCAGTAGCCTCACTGCCAGTACAGTTCCCACAATGAAGCAACTTCTAGCAAACTCAAAAGTACAGGTTCTGGGAAAAAATATCAAGATAAGGTGGTCTGACTCCAGTTGACTAGAACCCGTTCACTATAAAAGCAAGAGTAATGGCCTTTCCACATGCAGGTAGATCTGCTGCTCTTGTATATGAAAAACAAGTTCCACCACATCACTCTTCC